>NW_009626263.1:0-1722 GCF_000690535.1 Cariama cristata | reverse complement strand
ATGATTCTATGATTCTATGATTCATGAGGTGGGACAAAATTTGAAACAGCCTATTTCTGGGCAAAGGCCACCTGGTTGGGTTGCATGACAATGTGTGCACATGGCATCATTCCAGAAATCTGTGGTTTCATGTGGTTTCAGAGTTGAAGTACTGTAGCAGGTGAAGACTAACACAAAGGTCTTAACGTGGAAGAACAGTTCTCTTTCCTTCATAAACTCATAGCTCATAGCACTTGTTGAGAAAATAAGGAATTCCTGGTGTTAACTCTTTTTTTTTTTTTTTTTTTTTAAATTGTGAAATTCAAGGGGTATGAATGTGTAGAATGATTCTTTGTGTTAGCAGTGGAGGTTTTCGTAGTTTCCACTGAAGCACCTGTTACTTTTCATCATCTAAGATGAAATGTGGGACTTAATACAGCCTGGGTTTCCCCATTCCTTGTATTGATTATTTTCTACTGCCGAGGTGGGAAAGATCTATCCCATCACTGAATTCCAGTTCAAGAAGAACTGTTACATTCACTGTTTTTTAGCTTACTGGGAGTATAAGACTACATTTTTTCTAGTGCCAAAACATGGCTGCTGTGGGTTATAACTATTTTTCTTACCAGTGCCTTTCGAACTTCTGAAAATCTACTGGACTAGGCTTCATCTGCTCTTAAGTTTGAACACTTCTCTTCTCCCTTTGTCCCTAGTAAACACTCATCCTTTCCCAACACCCTCTCAAATCCCTCAAAATAATAATAAAAAAGCCTTTTAGACTGTCAACTTTTTGAAGGCAATGGGACATTAGCATAGCAGAATGATGCCACAGCATTTCCCTTCATGAACATCCTGCATGAAATAGCCCTGAGAACAAGCTGTTCTTTTTTGCTCTCAGAGTACTGCTTTTTCTGGCACTTAATACCTCACTGAACTTCATTGTTATTTTACAAGACCTTCAAAAATTGCCTTGAGTCTGCTATATTAAAGCCATAGAC
Organism: Cariama cristata; assembly: GCF_000690535.1. Taxonomy (NCBI): domain Eukaryota; kingdom Metazoa; phylum Chordata; class Aves; order Cariamiformes; family Cariamidae; genus Cariama; species Cariama cristata. Next base: position 745 of record NW_009626263.1, on the reverse strand, counting down.
TTAAGTGCAGAGCTTTATGCTCTTCTTTTCTGCTCAAAGCAGTCAGCTTCTGCACCTCTCTCAATTTGCTATTCATTATGTACAATAGCACTTGCATATATACTGGAAATCCACAGTACTTATGATGAGATCTCGAGAGATGCAGAGGAGAGATTTTTTATGTTTTCATGTTGTAATTGGGTTAGCTTAAAATACACAGGAATTGCTAGCACAGGCTCCTGCTGTAAAAATTGTCTAAAGTTTGCCAGACCTAAACAGGTGGTATTCTTCCCTCTTCTTTTTGTGCAGTGCCTATGAGCAGAAAAAGCTTTTCATTTGTTACCTCCTTTCAGTTCCTGCTATTGAAATACAGATGAAACTAAGTACCTGGGAAGTAAGATGTTCTGATTGTAGAACAGTCAATCTGGTTTAAATAGTTTCGGCTGATTATTTCCTATTATGTTAATGGTAATGGCTGTGTGTTGGGTTGACCCTGGCTGGATGCCAGGTGCTCACTGAACCTCTCCATCATTTCCACTCCTCAGTTGGTCAGGGGAGAGAAAAAATACAATGAAAGGGTCATGGGTCAAGATAAGGACAGGGAAAGATCACTCACCAATTACTGTCATGGGCAAAACAGACTCGACTCAGGGAAATTAATGAATTTATTACCCATCAAATCAGAGTAGGATAATGGGAAATAAAACCAAATCTTGAAACACCTTCCCTCACCCTTTTTCCTGGGCTCAACTTCACTCCCAAATTC
>NW_009626262.1:0-19890 GCF_000690535.1 Cariama cristata | reverse complement strand
AATTAATAATTAATTGTTTTATAATTAACAATAATCCCCAAAACCTAGAGAGACTCAGGGCTTACCTTCCCTTTATTTTGTACATCTGCTTTTGTCTACCCAGAATTACTCTGCTTGCATAAAAAGCAGAGGGACTACAGAAGGCATTAATGCTGTAATATTACATTCTTAATTTTCTCTGAGAAAACAGGGATGTTATACTTATTAGTTAAATACATGGGGGGTTTTTTTGAATAATTGTATTGGTGTTTGGGAATACCATTGAATTCAAAGAGCATTTTGAGTTGGGGAGTATTTCACAATAAGGTCTGCATATAGTTACTGTCTCCAGCATTGTGTCATTGATGTGGCACTGTGAAAGGAAAAAGTCAAACAGAGATAAAAGACAAAGAGTACAAAGAACAAAATATAACTTAATCTCCCTCTCACATGAAATCACATTCTGAATTAATTTAAATATTTTATTTTAGTGAAAAATGTCTTATTCTTGGCTTGTCTTAATTGTGAATCCATTTCATGTGGATAGAGCACACTATAAACAAACAAACAGCACAAAACAAGAAAGGAAGAAAGAAGATCCAGGGTCAGTTAATCACAGTTCTAGGAGTAAGGACAGTCAGGCATTAAAGTCCACTCAGTCTTTTTAATTCATAACACAGTTATCAAAGAATGCGATAGTGACGTTTCTCAACAAAGTGTCAAGTACTTTGTGCTGCCACCAGAAAGGCAGCTCCTGCAATTTAAGCTCTCAGGTTCTCATTTGGTGAACTTGTGATTTTTAGTTGCAGTTAGCATAGCTGGTATTTGATTTTGACCAGCTCTGTAACAATAAAATAATGTTTTCATACTTTTCCCATATTCATAGATACTGTGAAGGATAAATAGTATACATAAGAATATTTGTCATAATAGAAAAGGATATTCTTTGGATTTAAAACCACCTATAGTTTCTTACATATTCAGAATCACATACAAGCTTCTGATGAACCCATATGATAATTAACTGGGATTATCTCTGGCTCTGGAATTATATAGCAACATGTCTCATCTTAAAGATTGAGCTAGGTTCTGAGACAGCATGGAAATAAAAAGGCTCAGAAATCATCATTTAAATTCCCCCAAATTTAAGAATATAGACATATTGTTTCTTTTGCTGCTCATTCCAAGAAATAAAAGTCTAACTTTTTCAAATAAATTTATCTTAATTACCACTTCCTATGAGAATATTTTTACTAGAATTATCCACAAGAATCTAATTTCCATAATGAGTGGCAATATAATATGTTGTGAAATAGACAAACATAAATCTTTCCTAATATTTCAAAGAGTTTCAGGGAGAATGTCTCTTTTCTTCTCAGACTGTATTAAAAAAAGTAGTTAAAACATGCAGTCATTCAAATGAACATTCAAACCTATGGAGCCCTATGAAATTGTAGAATGTATAGTCACAAGTCCATAAATTTCTATGCTTAGTTTATAAAAGTCCCATGGCTGTATTAAATATACAGGAGTTCCACTATTTCACTGTTATATAGGCATTTAAGCAGTCTGACATGGGTAATATGTATCCTGTCCTTAAAATATACGTATGTTAGTGTAAGAACATATACACCTACACTTGGAAATTATTTCCACAGCTGAATAGGCACTGTATTTATTTTCCCTTAGAAGGACATAGTTTATATATATACTTATACACACACACACAGAGGAAAGAATGACTTTAGTAATTAACTTTGCAGTTAACTGTCAATATTAAATGGAATATCTGTTACATAGCACATTCATCATCTGGAATGTACAACCTTCTCTCTCCATATCTTGCAGTTTTTTCCTACAATTGTTAAAACAAAAGGATTGCTTAAAATGCAATTACTAAACCTAAAGTACTGGCTTTGTTCCTTCTGAACACTCAGCTTTGCTAAAATAAAGAAAACAAAACAAAACAAATAATCTAATTTCTGTCTCTCTTCAACTGCTAATGAAATTTATTTCCCAACTTTATGAAGTATATTTGTATTAATTTTCCCAAGTTTCACAGATTTTGTGTTATGAATACTAACTGATTGGGAGGGGGGAAGAGGAAGATTTGCATTTGTGATGAATGTCAAAATTACACCTTTCTTCACTCACAATTTTCTGCATCAGTACTATACATTTCTGCAAAGGACAGGGACTGGTCAGCAGAAACAAGATATCTGTGTGCTCTGCCTTCACTACTGCTGGCTGTGATTTCATGGGAACCTTTGCAGAGCTCTTTCCTCCCCCTGGAAAGGCTCTGTTGTGTGTCTTGAAAAGCCATGTTGTGCTGGGATTAAACACATGATCAGAACGACTGCTTTTCAAGAGGCTGAATGCCTGAAGGGGACTGGCTTCAGTGAAGCTGTGCTTGGCTTTTCACAACCCCAGAGGTGTTGCTCTTTCAGAGGTGCCTCTACAGATCTACTTACTGCTAGTCTGAAGCACTGACCTCCAGACTGTTGACAAAAATTTGGTGGTTGGTGCACAGTCTGACAGTTGATCCTATTCTTAACTTGTGTTTTCTTTCCAAAACCAACTACCAGCCATTTTTCAGAAGGAGAAGGTGAAAGGGATGCACATGGACACACAGAAGCCTTCCATAATGTTAAAGGGGATGGACAAAGTAGGCAACAGAGATAACCGAATCTGTTAGTAAGCCTAGACAAAAATGTTTCTTGCCATGTGTGAGTATATAGGATTGGGCATGAATGAGCCATCTGACTGCCTTTAATGTGGCTACTCATTTCATATGAAGTTGCATTATATGATATGGTATTAGGAAGCACTGAGTGTGATATCCCAGCCTTCAGCATTAGTATTTCATGGTTTTATATTTAGATCTACAAAATAGTTACAAAAAACTACATCTACATTAGCTGTAACAGTTTAAATGAGATGCACTGTGAAGTATGACTTTGATTTTCACTATTTTTAAAAAGAAATTTGGGCTAGGTTAACACATAAAAGTTATCATGAGATAAAAGTGCAAAATACACAGTATCGGAAACATTCAATATTTATTTAACTTCAGTACAACCTATTCTTTGTACTTCATCTGATTCAAGATGCTTAGTTTTCCTTCCTATGTAATTCTTTTAAACATGAGGTTTTCAAGGTTTTTTTATTTTGCATAACAATTTTGGAAAGATGAATTGCATTTAGAGGCTTGTATTGGGCCCAAACTCTTGTATCTGCTAGTTGTGTAGATTAGCAATGGTTAACTAGTCTTCATGAAGGATTTGACAGGTTACATTATAATATTGCTGTCCTGCAATTTGATTACACTTCTAATTTGTAGAGAGCAGATAAGCAGATTAAAGAAACATTTTGTACAGCTGGAAACTCCGTTAGTGACTGAAAGTGAGAAGGTAAAGGATAAATAAACAGACCCTAAAATGGATTCATCCAAAACCTGCATTTTTGTTAGACTAGTGGTAAAAAGAAGCCTTCGTTGATTTATGTGCAGCTTGTTTTGTGACTCTTGCCTGCCAGGATCTCTGTACAGCAAAGATTAAATCCAGTGTCCTGAAATGTGGGTGCTGACAATATGGCTCTGCTATGGCTCTTTGGCTTTCAGGTCTAGAATACAGCTTGACACAAGTGAGAACTTTACAAATCCTACTCTTCAGCACATCCTCAACATCCCATCAGCAGCATATTCCTATGTATGTTTCTGATTCATGGTCGGGAGGAATCTACAATCATCAGTTCCTTAAGTCTGGTCTAAAACAAGAAAAAGAGAGAGAAAGAGAGGAAGTAGTCTTGTTCATTGTTTTGATGTTGAAAAGTTTGGTGTGATCCTTTACCCTGAGAAAAACAAGACGTATTGTCAGCATACAAGAAAAATAGAAAATGCATGTTTGGGGGTTTCTTGTGCAGTAAAAATCACTGCTGGTAAAGTTCTTATTTAAAATTTGGATCACAGTTTTTAAAAAAATCAGTTTGCTTTTAAATGTGGAAAAAACTCATTGAACTTACTAGAGAACATGAGGGAGAGTTGGTTTCACTGAACTGTATTGACTTGTTAACCTTATTTATTCATTCAATTATTAGAATAGAAATAGAATAGAATAGAATAGAAATATAAGAATGAGAATGGTCTTGGTCTTTGAGACAAAATCCAATTAATAGAGAACAATTTAAATTCTGCTGCAGATCTGCTGTGGATCAGGATATTACTTCTTTAGGAATTAAAATCTTGCCATTACTAGGCTGAATATCTTCACACCACTGTATATGCATCTAAAATTGCTCCAACATATTTCTTCAGGCTAAATATATGTTATTCCTCTCTTACTGCTTAGCTTGATAAATTTGGAGAAGGAAATGACATCTATTCTCAGTGCCTGTTTTGCCAGACCAGAGAGTCTAGGCTCTTTTTGTGTCCATTGCTAAAGTAAGGCATGTGCTTCCCTTCTCAACGTACTAGTCCATCTCTGTGTCTGCTCCTCTGTGAATCCTCTTTCTGCAGTGCATATGATCCCAACTACAGGCAACATGAATGTTTTCTAGTTTCTAGTGGCAGTGCCACAAAAGATACAACGCAGTATCTCATTTTTCTTTTTCTTTTCACCTTTTGAGTCACAGTGATGACTGGGCTTTTTCTCATCTATTTTCTAATTTTGTTTCACCTTCATGCGCTTTGTAACAGCTCTTGTTATTAAGTGCTATGGCATAGCCTTGCCCTTGGTGCTCCTAAGTTTTAGTACAATCCAGCACTTCTTTTTGCTGAAATCATTATGTTTTTTTTTAATCTTCCTTTCAAATATTTTGATCAACATCTATATTTATAATACCTCCTTTCACTTGAAAGTTTTCTTAGCCAAATTCTATTTTTTGTGGCAAAGTGAACAATAAAAATATTGCACGAGGACTTACCCAATTGCATTAGCAATTTCCTTCCAGCACAGCGTGACTCACAGTTGTGATATCATACCCATTTTGTCTTCTTTTTTTCAGTCTCTCATCCAGTTTGTAGCAATCATCTTGTGCTATTATTGCTTAAAAAATAATGTAATGTGAAAGTAAAATATTTCTGAAAAACAGAAAAGCCACCTAGCTGATCTATCTAGAATAAGAAAGGTGTATCAATTCTATCTGTAATCAAGCCTTTACTCTTGAATAAAATTAATACATTCATCAGTATGTCTCAATGTCTTATCCTGATTTAACAATAATATCAAATATCAAACCTTTTATCTGGCCATTAGATTACTAGTCTATGAAGACAGAAACTTCTCATTGCTTTTTTACTTGATCAATCACTTTCAAAAAGTAAAAGTATCTTTTGTATTTCAGATTTTCTTGAAGTTTTTTTCCCTCTCTTCTGTTTTTTTTAAAGATCATGACCATAGTGGTGTTTCTCTTGACTGTTCTAGGTTACTTTTTCTCAAGAGAGGAACCATTGCATTTGTATGATATAAATTGCTACTTTAATGTATATGAGGCGTTTCTAGCAACTTTTTTTGTAACTAGGACTTTGGTTTTTTAAATGAAATAGCTAGACATTTTTCAGACAGAAGCTTGAATTTCCAGACACTCATAAGCAATAAACGGACATTCTTCTTATAGAACAATATACACACATTTTTCAAAGAATTCAAAATACTCAACTTTACTGTACCAACAGACAACGTGAATTATACTCCTCAAAGCACAGTGCACCACAACAACCCTTCAGGATGCCAACAGATCAATTAAAAAACTTCAAAGAATATGTATCTTAGTTGAGTTTATAACAATTAGAGGTTTTGTTTCTCAGATGTTCTTTCATAGTATTTTGCGCTGGAATTTACCAGCAGCTATCAACATCCCAAGCAGTATCTTTAGGTTGCCTTTCGACTTGTGGCAAAGAAATAAGCACTTCTGAGTTACAATTCTTGTATTTTAGGTTTATAAAACACTTCTCCCCAATAATTATTAAAAGAATCTTGGGTTCTTTAATTTGATTTTTAACATAGAAGTTTTGGGGGTAAATAATCTTTTTTCCCATTTAATATTTTTTCTCAGAGAGGAAAAACTGATGTATTAATTGTTCCTTTGTGTGTATATTTTGGTTTTTTGTTGTTGTTTTTAAAACAAGTCTGAAATTACATAGCCTAAATATTAAAAATGTTTATGAATTCCAGAGGAAATGTGAAGGATTTCAGCATTTTTTTGGAGGAATATTATGAACTGAACAACATGATAACATGGATATCATTAGAATTAATACATTATAATAATATCTTATCTCATATTTCATCTATCCATAGCAGGCTACAAAAATTTAAAGTATACAAATATAACTATATAAAAATACTTTTGGTTGTTGTTTTTATGTATTCCCATTTACAGAGAATGATACAATGAAATCCAGTTTTAAATTTAATCATTAGTCTCGTCTTGATTGACTGGTGTCAGCTGACCACTTAAAGCCTAGAACATAATTTTAGAAGTTATGTTTCTGATTTGCTTTTTCATTCCTTTTCCCTCCAGGACTTTTCTTTCTAACTTTCTTCAGCATGAATTTTATCAGTAGTAAGAAACAAGGTGGGAGGAAAGGGACGAAATAATATTTCTGTTCTCCCAAACTTCATGTAAAAATTTCACTGGAAAATTTTCTACATGTTATTTCCAAAAACTTGGAATGGAAATGGATTAATTAATTTATATGGAAGTGATTGATTAATTTTATCATTAAAAGAAGAAGGCAGGAAAACAATAATGAAGGTAATCCAGAAAAATATAATGTTTAAGAAAAAGAAACAAAATAGAAAAAAAAGATAAGCAAGACAACAGAAACAGAAGGGGACATCCTGCTAATATGCAAGATTATTCTACAAATAACAAAACTATTTTCTTTTCTATTCACAAGCAGTTTTGGCAGTTTCCTGGCAGACAACGTTGTATTAACCGCTTTTATCATAGCAAAGGAAAATGACAAAGCTGTTATAGCACTCAGAAGAGGTGATATCTTGCAAGGGCAATATCCTGCTTGTATTTGTCTGTGCAGGAGAGAAATATATTAAAAGTCCTTCTAGTACATGGAAAACAATCAAATCTGAACCTCCACTGAAAGATAAGCTTCTGGGCAGAACTGGTCCCCCTCTCCCATGAAAAATATCCACAAGTAACTGAAAAGAGAGAACAAATGAACCCTGGACTTCGTGGGTCAATATACGAATAAGACATAATCAATGGTCTTAAGATATTAAAACTCCCAACAAAGTGCTGTCACCTCATATTTTTCAGTGCTTAAGCTAGACTAGATCTGTCAGTCAGGACTTTGGACGGGGAAGGATGATGTATCTTGAGCCTGTGGTTACTCATCACTATAAACTTCCTAGTTTTAAAACTTGCAGTTTGAATCCAGTTCATATCTCTCTTTAGAAACATATATACATGTATATGTGTTGCTTTTGATCACCTAGTCAATTATTTAGAAACTGCCCAGATAATTTTTTTATTTTTTTATTTTTTTTTTTTTTTAGAGGAAGTTTCCAACTGGTACCTATGCATTTCACATTGTCACAGAACTAGGATAAGATAATTACAGAAACTGGTCTCTGAGGTCTTCCTCACAGTCTTCTGAACATTGATTTAGTCTCTTGTGGTTAGTTCTGAAGTGATACGTGAACACCTGCAACCTCCATCAAAGCAATATACTTCTGCAGATCTCAGTTTTCTTTCTCTTTAGCTCTATTGATCATCAAAATAATGTTACTTTTGTTAATTCCCTAGACTTGTCAATAAAGTCTGGCACTAGAGCAGCAAGACAGTAGAAGTTTAGCAGGTGGTTTGGAATTTACTGGATAAGTACCTGGAATAATTCTGTGAATTAGTAGAAAAGGATTCCCTGCAAGACTCTTTAAGAAACAGTGGAGTCAAAGTGGGCTTAAAACGAGAACAATCAAAACAAATATAAGAATAGTCTGTGAGGATGACATTTAAACTATTATCTTACTAGGCAAAGCTAAAAAGTCATAGAACATTGTCTCTGTGTTCAGACTTTGCTTACAAAAATATCAGTGGATGGTGAGATTCAAGAGGAGGTACATACTCCAGTAAAGTCTTATTTCTTCCAGAATGTACTTTAGAAGTCTGTGTCATGCACTGAATCTTTCTCTGACAAACGTATTTTGTCACGTAAAACTCTAGAACAGAATTTTACTAGAATTTTATTATTTTCCAACAAGAAAATACTATAAATATGAATATATTATGTTGGTTAAAAAATTTAATTTTGGGGTATATTTCTTATAGCATAATTCATAGTAGAAATTTTTCATTATAATAAAGAATTTGTTTTTTAAAATGAGCTCTTTAAATCTTAGTACAGAACTTCTTTCTGGAAAAATTTCAAGAATTCTTAAAGTTGTTTGTGTGTCTCTTGTTTGCTCGAAGCCTACAGGAAGATTTTGTTAACAGCAGAACAAATCAAATGCAACTGGAAGAATTATCTAGTATAATTAGAGAGAAATTTAATTAAGAACTCTTGTGATCAAGCTGATAATTAATATTATGACAGATGCAATGTTAAATACCTTCTTTTGGTGACTAACTTCAGAAAATATTTATAGCACTTCAGTGTTTCACACATTGATAAAAACAATGAATCCTATGTGTATCCTATGTGTATGTTTTGTTGTTAATTAATTAATATGTTGCTTTTATTAGATGTATGCTACTGTCTATTTTTTTGAAACATCTATTTACAGGTGATGGAATTCTATGAAATACTCAAGGCATTTCACATTTTTATCTAACATTGTGGAGAATGCTCTGTGACAGATTATGTTAAGAGAAATTATTTGACAATACCTTAATTAACAAAATGCAAGTGACATATATTAAATAAATCTCTGAAGAAATACTGCTAAATCTTTTGTCAGTATTCTATAAGGCTTGTGTTTTCCTGAATATCTTCTTTCTGTGGGTCTGCATTAGTATTTTCCTTTCTTTTTGTCTTCTGTAATTTAGCTTCTTTTCCTCAAAACTAGAATTTAACAATTTTTTGGTAATATTTTATGTTTTAAAACAACATTTAGAATATTGTGCATGAATCAGCTCATGAGAGATCCATTAAGTGCATGTGAAGCATGTATGTGAACTAAATCCTACAAATGCTTACCTACTTTTTCACCTTTTGTGATGCACGTCAGTCAACCAGAGTAAGCACAAAAATCATTTACTCTGTTTTACAGACAGTGTTGTTTCAAGCTCAAGGCAGTCAGTTGAAGCTAGTTTTATGTTGCTGTCGTGGATAGAGTCATGCACTTCACTCTTAAGAGAGAAGCAACAGTATATTTTATTGATATGGAACAGTGAGTTAACAAAGTCCCATGGTAAATGCAGCAGTGGTTTAAGAAGATTCAATGGCAAGATACACTTGATTATTTACTGCATAGAGGACAGGGTCAGACAAAACTGTTTGGGAGACCCTCCCACTGAGTCATGAGGTTGAGAGAGGACCTTCTTGCTTTCTAAACTCCTTCTCAGAAAGGAGTTTAGATGTGGCTGGATCCACTCCTGGACCCAGACTTGGTCAATGGTTTATGGCTAAAGGATTATATATGCACGATCAATCCTTTATATCACTCAGCTAAGATTTCAAGGTTTAGCATGCTATTAATCAGTTACTGAGAACCTGTTGTAGCAAGGAATCTCTCAACCTCAAGGAGTAACCTTGAGAGGTGTCCCTGCTCAAGGGGAGATCCTGGCATGCAGCCCACTGCCATGCAGGAGAGCTCAACGGGCGCTGGGCTGTCCACTAATTACAGAGTAAGATGATTGAATTATCATCATGTTTGCATACCAGCAAGGTGTCTGGGCCACCATTCCAGACAACCTGTGGCTACCTCATTGCCATCTGTCCCCCAAAGTCCAGAGTAAATTGGATGCAGCCATCACAACCTCCACGTGTGGTTATGGCTTAAGCAAGGCAGGGAGGGGGGAAGAGTACACTGCCACAGTTGCTCAAGAACAGTGGCAACTGCTGAGAACCTTCATGTGCAGGCTGAGAGGAAGTCTCCCTGGTATGGTCTGTGAAGCACATAAAGGCACAAGTCTGCCTTTAAAATTTAACTGAAAGCAAATGCTCATATATCAAAGGCATGTGTCAATAAGTATCTACTACTTGTCCATTGCAGCAACACCATTCAGTTTAGTCAGTATTTGCTGTGTGTTTGCTAGCGTGCTCGGTAATGGGCATGTTGTTTTGCGCAACTCCTTTGAGTGGGATTGCATTTATTGCAGTTACACTTCTGTAGGTGTATGCGAGGTAGCCTATGTAGTGTGTGTGCTGCCAGAGCTTTGCAGGTAAGATATGTGCTGCCGTAGCTGTGCCAACTGTTGAGTGAGGTATTGCCTTGTGAGCTGCCACCATAGGACTAACTGTTATAATTGGGCAACTGATGAAGAAATCTGCAAGTGATTGAAGAAATTGAGGGTTCTAAAAAAACAAAGAGAAAAAAAAAACACCAAAAATAAATCTTCTAATTTTTCAAATAACAATAGAGTTATTTGTTGGAACAAATTGGAAAGGTAGAGTGAAAATCTAAAGCTCCAGAAGAGGTTGCAGTTTATGAAACTCTTACCTGACATATATTAGTAACTCTATTCTAATGGAAGAGTCCTCAAAAATTGTATAGTTGGTTTTTTTGTTTTTTTTTTTTTTTGAGGGGAGGAGTCTTTACAAGAATTAGTTGTGATATCATGTGTATTACAAAAGATTTTAGGAATTGAAAACAACCATTTGATGTCTAGGAACGGGAGTTTTACTTAAGAATCAGCTGTATGAAGGCGAAAAAAAGAGCCTTAATGGCTTAAAACACAATGACCTGTGCTCAGAAAAATGCTAAAGAAAGCACTTTCTCATGTGTCCAAAATGACAAAACTGAGCAGTTGACTACCTATCTCAGTTTCCAGAAACTACATTATTTGTCACCTTTACCAGTCAGAACACTATGGTTTGCAAGGTGTAATGTTCAGCCTGAGTTTGCTCTCTGCCAGTTTCCTTCAGATCATCAGGAATGAACTGATATCGATCATGAACAAATAAAGCTATTATTGTAACACAACCTTCCTATGTTCTTCTCAAGTTAATACTCAAACTGAAAGGTATGTGAAAATTACAGGATGTATCTTGAAAAAATTGCTGTCAAAACAGGACATGTTTTTATTTCTATGTTATCTACGATGTGCCTACCAGACTTTAGGTGCTCTCTTATAAGTGTGATAATCAATTTACAGTTTCATGCTGTGACTACCTGATAGCAGTGTTAGTTGGCAGATGACTATCAGGGTTTGTACTTGCGTCATGCTACTTTGTACCTTGCAAACACTAACATTTCAAGAGCTGCAACATTGCTTAATTATGTTTACGATAAGCGGAGCAGGTAGAAATTGCTGACACCTTCCATACTAAGATATTTCTTCAGCTGATTGGAATTCTGCTGCATTTCAGGCCAGAGTTTCTATGAGATATGCATTTTCCTGAATATAAATTTAATTTTATTTTCATAATTTCAGCGAAAGCAGTTCAGTCAGATTGAGTTCGGGGCATGTGTTCCCATGTAAAAGAAACATTAAAAGATTTTTGAAGGTTTCTTTGGGTACATGCTTGAAATAGGTGCATGTGTGTATGGATGTGTTTCAGAGGAACAGTGTTTAGTAAAGGAAGAGTATATTTGCCGATGCAAAATCCAATGATATTTGACCAGGTTATGGAGATCTAAAAAATTCAGTTATGTAGTTAATTTATCTGAATATTTATAGGTAGTTCATTTATCCTTGGTGTGCTCTGTTCTTGGTGCAGCAGATCAGTTTTTTTCTGAACTGCTGCGACTGCCTGGTGTGCAACATTACATATAAGCTGGGAGCATGGAGAGTGCATCCGTGTTCCCAGCACCCTGCCTTGCTCAGGCTGTGCAGCTGGAGGTAGAGGGAGTGTTCAAGTGGAGTACAGAGGGATAAAGACTATGATTATGTATACTCAGTCTTGAGCTGAGGTGAAGGCCTTTTCACATTTCTGAGTGCAGGACTGTGCAACCTTCATGTTCTTTAAATGTGGTTTTGTCACTTTTCATAATCTTAGCCAATATGAATGAGAGACAGATTTCTAAATACGCAGATTTTCAAAGTCACAGTAAAGCTTTCTAGATGTCAGGTTAAAAGTTAATGAAAATATAATTTTGCCTTTCCACCAAACTCTGCATTTAAAAGTGGGAAATTAGGAAGCTTATGTTAACATCACAAGAACATACTTTCTAAGACGTTAAATGAAATATATATTTAAATACGTCTGCCTTGCTTATCAAAGAGTTGGGTATACTTATAGACTCCACTGATTTCAGAAACACTGCACCTTTTAAACAAACTAGCATTTTTGTTGTCTTGATGAGAGAAGGTAGGAGTCAGATCATTTACTAAGGCAGGTAGCCTGCAACTTACAGGTTATAAAGTAGAGCTTCAGAAGCAAATAAATGTGTGGCTTCATTGACCAGGGTGATACTGAGCATGCATTTTAGCCTGTGCTCGAGTACTGTCCACACTCCTGTGGTAAGATATTCTTAAGGGCTCTCTCCATGACTTTGGTATTCACCCTGAAGAACATTAGGATGAGGCAAGGTTTCCCAAACGTTACCAAAGCGCGGTAGAGATTTATCCCCCAAATCTTTTTCTTCACACCTCCCAGAACTCTCCTAGCATTTTGCTATGCCCAGCTAGCTTATTTTAATTTTTCCGGATTCCATATTTTCTCCCATACTGAAAGTTGGATCTGGTACAGGTGTGTTTACAAACACATAAAATATTAATAGTCCCTGTGCATTTATACCTATAGCAAAAGCTTTGTATCACATGGCCAAAAGGCAAAGGGGTAGCATTTGTCTTAGCTAATGTGTGTTTATAATGCAAGAGGTGTTCTTATCTACAGCTATGATACTCACATCAAGTAGGGTCTTCTCTTGGGCCTTGCCACACGTGACTCAGCCTTACAGTTGTAACAGTGCATGAGAATTTAGGCTGCCCCCTTACATACCTGCTGTTCCCAAATTGCCTGCATGTGCCAGTGACACTACCTGCTCCTCTGTGTGTGTTGACAACCATGATTGACAGACAGAGGAAATGACCTAGAAACCTCTACAGTACAGATCTAAGCTCTCAGCCTCTTCCAGCTCTCCCTAAGACCCGAATTTGTTTTGTTCCAGATTACTGACCCAGTGTAGAAGAAGCAGCACATTAGTCTACAGACTTGGGCTGCTTGAGTGCATTCACTCGAAGTGCAGAGAGCTTCTCCTGCACTTCAAGGACTAAGGGCATTGTCACGTTCTGACCCTGTTCTTCATTCTCTCTTTCTTATCTGTTATTAATTGTGGTCTTTTTCTGTCCCTCCTGCAGGAGCCTTTCTTATCTGTTATTAATTGTGGTCTTTATCCTGTCCCTCCTGCAGGAGTTTACCAAGCTCCTTGGGCTCATGACGGGTGGAAACACTATCAGGAACAAATGAAAGAACTGCAAGAAATTATACATTCGTGCATGAGTACTTAAAGAGGCTGCAGATGAGTTTAACTTTGGTACTAAGATTAAAAGAACACCACTCAGGCTATATTCCACCATCATATTCATATATTTGTATTCATATATCTAAAACCCAGTTAATAGTAATAACTGTGTACACATAAAATAGTCTTGCACACTCCGGTTTCTAAACCACACAATAAAAACAGTCAATTAAAACAAAATGGACTTTAAGTCTATCTGAAGATAAAACAGAAGAGATCTGGGGGTTTTCACTGTCAGAAACGGTGTCTGGCTTTTATATTCTCTGTAATCTTGTTAGTCATTGTGAAGTTCTCTTCACTTCTGGCAGAAACCATTAATTACTCATATGCTTTCTCTGGCCAAGGTCGTCTTTAAGAGCCTTTTTGATCTTCTATTGAATTGGGACACAGATATTAATCTGTGGGATATCAGAAACTGGTCTGTATGCACTATTTTTTGACTTGTGCTTGGCAGCCTCAGCTGGTGTTTTAAGCTCCAGTGCAAAGTTGAAGGATGTAACTAGAAAACAAGAAATTATGCCATCTCATTTTCAGATAAAGAAAGATTTCAGCAGTAGATAGAACACAAAATGATATTCAGAATCCTGAGAAAGGAAAGGGCTTTTTATAATCCTCTGTCGATGAAAAAGGGAAAAAATAACCCAAGCCCAAATATTTTCCCATAGTGGGAAAATCCTTCCTTGACTTTAGTCAGCTCCTTATTGGGTCCTTATTTCTGTAAAAGAACTTGTAAAAAATACCACAATTTATAACTTGCAGAAATAAAGATATATCTTCCTAGGTAGTGTCTCCTGCTACTAAAGCAACATCATTAGATAAAATGCTGCTTGACAATAAAAATTAAGTCTGATTTTTCTTTTCTCTCCACAAATAACCTGGAAGCAATATCTACTTCATAATGAAAATGATGTTTCTGATTTCTCTTTTACCAACAACTCATGAAGCATCAGATCAGTGTAACACTGTGCTGTAGGTTTAGGGGCTCTAGGACTGTAGTTCTGTGTCAGACTTTATTCTAATCACCAGCCACATGAAAATGCTGATCAGTCATCCCCTCTTGTAATACCAAACAGAATTCTTATGTGAGTTAATAAGAACCTCTTTTCCTCATTTACTTAGAGAATAATAGTTACTGCAAAGAATGAGCTTTTCCTAATCAGACCACTCAGTTTTCTCTCTCATCACAGGTGAAGCTGTTACCATTTGCCACTTGAAGGTAAGTGATAAAGACACAGTTTCAACCAGGAAAAGTTGAGGCAAAGTAAACCTTGAAAGCAGAATGATTTTGAGTTAACTTTTTGTAACCATCAGTGAGTTCTCAGTCTCTGAAACATCTATAAGGATTACTAGTTTTAAATATGCTACAGCCTGGTTTGTTGACTCTATCAAATGTAGACCCTCATCTGTCGTTTAACAACCATCTGGTGTCTGTTGGCAAAGCATCACTTCATCATCTATAGAATATTGTTCATGTGAGGACTCTAGTCCTAAAGCAAATCTTGAGACATTAATACATTCAACATGATCAGATCTTTTTTTTTTGCTTTTGCAGATCTCAATTTTGTGGATTACTATTGATATACAAAGTGTCATTTTCAAGCAGAAACATATTTAACGGTCCTTGAGACCCTGCGGCTTAAAATTAGATACTTACGTTGACATTTAGGTACCCAAGCAGAAGTCTGTTCAGGATTTTGAGAACCAATCAGCATATGCCACTCCCACAGACTCCAGCCCAAGTTTCCAGGTGCTCAGCTGTCCTCACTGTGCTCAGTAAGTGAGGTAGGTGTTCAGTGAGGTCATTGATAAATAATGCTAAGTGTGAATTGAAGACTGTAATTTTAAACAGCAGTTTTTGATGCTATTGGCTATACTAATTTTCCCTAGACTAACAGCCTTTGACAAGTGTCTTTCTAATTTTCCAGCTGTTGCTTTGATTTTAGATTGCTGTCTAATAGAATATCAGTAAGCTATCAGATTTAGTGGAAAAGAAATGATGGATTCCCAAAATTTGATTTGGTGCCAAAATTTGAAATTATATGCAAGTACAATAAAAAAATTATGCAGAGTTTCTGCCAAGTGTAGACTACTGTACAAACATTTTGAAATAATGCTAGTATTAGAATAAAGAATAGATTCTTATATCAGATTCTTTTAAAATGTTTGGATACAGTCATTGACTGTTTGAGGTTGGGTTATTTTGTTTCCATCCTAGGGCCTTTGGTTGAAAGTTACTGGGATATTAGAACACAACCACGGTCTATTT
The DNA here is from genome assembly GCF_000690535.1 of Cariama cristata. Taxonomy (NCBI): domain Eukaryota; kingdom Metazoa; phylum Chordata; class Aves; order Cariamiformes; family Cariamidae; genus Cariama; species Cariama cristata. The sequence continues at coordinate 4,059 of NW_009626262.1, read as the reverse complement.
TCTCCAGTGTAATTTCCTCAGTGAACCTTGGGCAACTCTGCTGATTTTTCAATGACTCTTACTGTGCTCAAAGATGACAACGTAAGTGCTTGCAGGCAGACTCAAGAGCTTATTAACCACAACTTTTGTCATGCGGAATTTCCTAGCCTTGGGAATATGCAAAAATATGTCTTAGGTACATTTGAAACCTATTATTCATCACATTCAATGTTCTTCTGAGAAATTGATTATTCTGTTAGCTATTGTATGCCTGCAGTTTTTTGTCTTTAGTTTAGATAAATAGCATAATCAGAACTCAGTTGTCACTAATAAACTGATGAGTGTTTTTATGTAGGTTGTTACTAATAATGTGCCTATCCTGCAGTCAAAAGGACTTATGTATGGGTGGTGCTGTCATTACCGTACCTATAGTGGTAGAAGGTGCAGTATGTACTTGCTGCCCAAATTCATTTAACAGCTTCTGCTGAGTTTGGCTACAGTGCTGTGAGTAGCTAAATGAAATAGTTTAATTTTAGCTTATGTGTTTCTACCACTTCAGTGTATTTCTGTACTAAAAATTACTAAATGCACTTAAAATTACTAATTTTCAATGGTTAAACCCTCTTGGTGTGGAATAGAGAGAGACATCTGATTTTAAACAGCTGGCAAGCCTTTCAGTTCTCCTCAGCTCTTATGCTTTATTTTTCTGTTTAAAATTCTCAGAGTACCCCATCCTGGATAACTGGGAATATTTCTTAGAAATTACTTTTTTCTGTCCTTATCTGTATGAAGATATATATTTTGTAATGTATATGGTACCAAAGTAGAATATGCCAAGGAAATCACTGTGTTTCTCCAAAGTTATTACATGAATATTCATGAAAAAAAGAAACTGTTTCAGCATTTTGTCCTAATCTCTGGCCTTGTATATGTCCTTCTTGCTTTTGGATTAACCAAATACTGAATAAGAAATGAACAAGGAAGTTCTTGTTAAATAGTGTCATCTGGTATTAAGTGTTCAGAGACTGGAACATTATTTGCTCAAATGAAATTTTGAGTGAACCTAATTAGGAACACAGTGCACACGTGGGCTTGAGGTCAAACTGAAAGTCGGACTTGCCAACTTTCTTCATTGCTTATTTAAGGCTGGTGCAACCTATGTTTAGCTCTGGTACAAGCTAGCTGAACTGCTTTAGATGTGAAGGGAAACCTCAGACAATGAGGTGAACTCAGATACAGATAAAGGCAAACTCAAATTTTTTAAGAGTACAGGTATCCACTCTTGTGAAATGTGCATGTTTCCTGGCATTATATACCAATCTGCCCCCTCTGTTTTGTCTGTTTGTTTGTTTGTTTATAACAACACTGAGTGGCCATCTCCGGGCTGAGAAGGAGATTTAGAGTTGCTCCTGAAAGGATCCTTGAGGCAATTTCTAAGGGTGACAATTCCAAACACAAAGTCAAATAGAATTACAGACAACTTGAATCCATTATGTGTGGACAATTGTGGGTTGGGCTCAGGATTTAAATCCCTTATGATCTCAGTGGTTTTCCTGGACAATAGCGGTGTGAAAGCATAATTTTACCTGGAATATTGAGGAGACTAAATTAATGCAACTCTTGTTGTCATTGGTAGATAATTTTTCTTATAGGTTTTATAAGTTTATAGTATTCTGTACAATATAGTATAATACACCCAAGTAACATGTGCAGAGAGTAGGAATTGAACTGATCTCTCTGAATTATTGTGCTCTGTATTACAGAACAAAGTAAATCTCATTTAGGCATCAAGTCTGAGTATATTCAGCCATATTATTCAAATAAAGCTTGTGTAGAATGAATTACTTTCTAATAATTTATTCACTTTCTTTACATCTGGATGTTGCGAATGGCCAGTGAGCTAGAATTGCCACACAAAATCATTCCACCTACTACAAACCCCACTCCTTGCTCAGATATACAGTGTCTATTCTTTACATCTTTAAGGACAAAGGTCTGTATGGCTTCAGTTCTGGTTCTGTTCAAACTGATTTCTGGGTCATTACATTTCTGACTTCCTCTATAGTACTGGCTACTCTGAACAGTAAATAAATGATAACCTAGTAATGTCAGCTGTACAATCCCGTCAGCTGTACTAAGAAGTCAACTTTACCTTGAAGGTACATGGGTACTGCTTCAGCAAGCCTGAAGAACGTCATAATGACTGATAAATGACATTATGACTTGATGACTTTGTAATTGCTCAGCAAACACAGGAAAGCAGTTTGTTTTCTTCCTTATTATGAAACAGGAAAGCAAAGTCAGCTTCCAAAGTCTAAGTATAGCACAGTTAGGATGACCGCAAAGAATGGCTGCGATACTTGTGAGTTTATGTGAACTTGTATGCATGTATACATAACTGAAACAAACCTGTATTTAGAATTTAGATAAAGATGGGATCAAACAAGTGAGCCAGTCTGTTGGAGATAGGATAGTAAAGTGTGGATGCAAGACTCAATGCTCACTTTATGGCCAGCTAAGCATTCCCTGTGCCATGCCAGTCAATACAGCTGACATAATTCCAAAAACTTTTTACTTTTCTTCACACTGTTCCCTCCAACTCTACCTACTGAGATTCATTCAGTAGTGTATTTTTGAAGAGATGCCACGAGAAAATCTATGGAGATGTGGCATAGAGGCCTATATTATTCAGTCACCATAGATACATGACAGGTGACTGATTTATTTAGTCTGAATAACTCTTTTTCCTGATTTCTAATGAACAGAGGTTGCAAGAAATAGTAAAGCATAACTTCACCACATTTTTAAAAGAATATGAAACAAAACTACTCGTGAAGATGTGAACTGGGAAACAGGATTTTTTTGAGATGTAAAACAAGCAAAAAGCCTCTTGGAGCAACTGGGGTTCAGGCTCTGCTGAGGTTAGACCATCATGAGCAGTTAAGGTCCAGAGACATGGAGATCAGTTTTTCTCTGTTCCCTCTTGCTTTCTATTTGTGCTGCCCTGTGCCACTTTCACTTTTTAAGTGTGAATTTAGCACTCCAGCATACTGTGCATTATGAGATGTCTCAAACCACGCTTTACATCTTTATTATTTTTAACCTGACCTAGTCTTTGTAGCTTATTTGCTTCTGCCTCACCAGGGATCTATGAGACAAAATACTTCAAGTCCTTGAGGTACTTTGCTGTGGTGAAGAGATGGTGTCTCCACATCCGTTCTGTTTCCTGTGCTCTCTGACCTCCCTGTCTCTGCATCTTCCAGCATACTGACTGTACCTGGTCTTTGGGGATACTGTACATTACTACTTAAACGTCACCATTTTTCCTTTATTCTCTTCCTTTTTCATTTGTATCTCATTTGATTCCTTGTAAAATTTACATTTTCCTCCTACTATAATTGTTATTAAGCTATCATACCTTGTTACAGTTGTTACACTTTTTTCACTGACTTAATTTACATTCTTGGCAAATCTGTTGTAGGATAATGCTTACCTGCTTTGGTTTTACTCCAGAGATTATTGAACAGAAATTTAGGCCTGTCAGGTTTTGACTGGTGACAATGTTTGTGTTCTTCTCCTTAGTCTCCATGTTAGATTGCTTTTAAACCTTGCTGCTTGGTCTGATGCTGTATTGCCAGATGGGAACAAGACCCAGTTCCTTTCATTTTCATCAGCAATGCCTGGCCAGCCATTATGATGCATTTTTCTTTTTCCACTGCTTGACAAGTATTCTAAGAAAAGAAAGTTTTGCAATTCAGGACATTTATTTTACTAAAGTTCTTAACTATTTGAAATCACACCATTCTGAGTATAATAAAAGAAGGTAGCATCACAAATTACGCTCATGTTGACCATAAAAGGGCTAAAATCTGATCTTGAAAAAAATCAGAAACTGTATCTTATATATACATGCTTTATCGGAAGATGCTATAACCAGGATATTCTGTATCCCATAAACATAATACAGTTCTGTATGTCTTTGATTGAATTGTCACCAATTAACAAGTGTGCCCATACTTGTATCTCTGCCTTTATGTTGTCATGCAACGGAAACTCCTCCCCTACTCTGTGACTGTCTGT
>NW_009626261.1:17425-17993 GCF_000690535.1 Cariama cristata | reverse complement strand
TGTGCGGCTCCGGGCTGCGCCTCTTCGTCCATGTGGCCAACACGGTGAGTCGGGGCGAGGGGCTGGGTCGCCGCCTGGGCCCGGCACCTGACGGCGCAGCGGGAGCCGGGTAAACAAGGCAGTAAACTCCGAGGTTGCTGGTGGAAAACCGGGCGAGGCCAAGGCTGGCAGGGGTTTTGGAGGGAGAGAGTCTCGGTGGGAAGGGAAAAACCGTTTGTTGGGAGATTGTAGGGAGGTTGTGGCTCTCTGCGTGCGTTCAGGTTCACCCTGTCCCCCAGGTGAGATGCTGTGGGCAGAGAGAGATCTGGGCCTCTGGTTGAGGGTGTCATGAGTGTCTTCGGGAGGGAAGAGCCCAAAGCCAACATCAAACTCAGAATACAGCTGCCACCAGCTTTCCTCGGACGTGAGGGGATTCAGGTCCTTCCACTCCCTGAGGGGGGGTTTCAGGAAGACGCTGAGGGCAGCTGCCCCCCCCAGTGCTCCCCTCGGGTGGGCTTTGGCGTGCCTGTGAGTCTGTGGGTTGATTCCCGCTGCGGCGGGGGTGAGCTGCCGTATGGCGGGGGGCTGG
>NW_009626261.1:0-17401 GCF_000690535.1 Cariama cristata | reverse complement strand
AGCGCCTTGTGGCATCTGCCCCAAAGTAGGTGGATTTTGTTGCTGCTACCTGGCCTTTCCTTTTGAGCCAGTGTCAAGGTTATGCGTGAAAGTCTCATTTCAGTAGCGTGACCTGTTACAAAGCTTGGCGGCTTGTTGGGCCTGGAGTGAAGGCTAGCGATGGACTGTGTTTATTCGTGAGAATACCTTGCAAGTAGCTTTCTTCCAGGATGTAACAACCAGAATACCTTTTTATCCTTTGCTTTGTGGCAGCTTCTGGTGTGTGGCCCTGGGCTTGTTTCCTTTCTTGAGATCCCCCTTGGAGGGGGGACATGAGATAATCAATCTCCTACAGGGTTGTGCTGTCTTAGATTAGATGCAGATTAGAGGCAATGCGTTTTCAAAAAGAGAAATTCTGATTCTTATGTAATGTGTGAGGCAACATACCTCTTCATGGATCTGGGAGTGTGAGTCTTGCTTCAGACTTATGATATATTTGTACATCCCTTAACATGTTTTTGAAGTCTGTCATTGAGCTATTAAGACAGGCTAGAACAAGGCTGGTCTCTTTGGGACTGCTGATGTTGCTGGACTGGGAACCAAGGTATTCAAAGAGTGTTTTCAGCTGTCTCTTACCGTGGAGGCTCTAAATTTCTCATGCTTTTCCAAGTTGACTCTGTTTACTGCAGAAGCTGGTTGAGTGACAGGAAAGATCCTAACAGTGGGATAAACAACATAATAAGCTTCTACCTTATCTAATGTTTGCATCATTTGCAGAATGTGAAGGAAGTAACAAATGGGAGCTATATAGATACCTCTTAACAGTGTTGCAGCTTGCAGCTGCAGGCTTTCTGGGCCGAGTCAGGGAAGGACAGAGGCAGGAGAGTCAGAAGAGCACACTCTTTATAGTTACATAAATGAGAGGTGGGGGGAAAGCGTTTTGGACTGATTTTGTGGCCTGAAATACAAGTATTTGTGCTATTTTTTTTTACTACGTATCATTGCATGTTCTCTAGGGTACTCTGAGACTGCAGCAATTGTAAGCACATTCAGCATTCCTTGTCTAGTGAGGAAGGTGTTCGGGTCAAAGTTACTGCAAACCAATGTGTCTGCTTATTTTCTTCTAGGCTTTTGGACAGATCTGCTTACTGCCTTTCTTAATAAGGTAAGAGTGGGGAGTTTTCTCCCTCTCCAAGTTTGGTTTTTTTTTTTTTTAAAGCTGCTTGCATTGCATACCACTTACAGGCTATCTGAAATGATCTTTTCTAAGAGGGAAGCTGTATAACTTGATTGGAGAGTGAGCAAGATTATTTCATAGACGTTGTTTACTAGATTATTTGAGTTTTTTAACTACTCTGATTGGAGTGTGTCTTTATCAGGAGAAATTTACCTTTTTTGACACTCAGGCAGGTGCATAGAAATGGAATTCGTCAGCTTGCCTCTTTGCCTTTCTCTTCTTTTGCTAGAGAGCAGCCTTTCTTTCAGAGCTTGTGGATGTGCAAATCTGCTGTATTTATCACTAGTAGTGGTAAAAGAATAGTAGTAGTGGGAAAATGAGGCCAGACATGAAGTTCAGAGGTTTTAGTATGTTCTTTTTAAAGATATCTGCTATTTTAGGTCAGCCTTTTCTCCTTCTCTTGTGCTTATGTTTTTGTTTAGAAACTGTGCTTTCAAGTGTAGGTTGCACTAAGAGCCACTCGGGTAAGAGGTGTTAAGAACCTCCGGCTCACGCTTGGCTTGCATAGTTTGCCCGTCATTTGATGGGTCATCTGTGCAGATCCCAGGACACTGAGAAATGTATTACACACAATTGGTACCCCTGAATTTTTACTTGGGGCATGGGATTTTTGAGAGAATCAAACCCAGTCAAGTGTGACTACTGTTAGACAGCAGATTGTTCCTTGATGTCTATGGCAGGGTCTTGTTTTCCTTGCTTTACGTGTTCTAAGCCCTGGACTTGTGCTGCAATCCCTGTTGTATTTGGTTGTAAATGAACTATGTTGAAGCAGGTAATGGAAAAGTCTGAAGAAATGCTTGTTTTGATGGGATTAATGCTTGAATGTGTGGTTTATACTACTTTCTCCTTTTGTTTTCCTCTCCATTCCTGTCTTTATTGGTCTGTGGGCGATATGTCTAATTAAAGTGAACTGAAAACTTTCACCATTTGTTTCCCAGCTTGAGTTTACAGAGACTGTCTGGCCTTATGTCAAGAGGTGGGAGGCTTTATTAAGCAAGCAGAATAGATTTGATGCTGTCTTTAGGAAAGGTGTGAGAGATTGTCTTGTAACTGTTGCAACTCCCTGCTGTGAGAGCAGACTGCTAAGACAAAATGTTCTTGGGTAAGGTTCCCTCTAACAGTCTGAAAAATTAGTCATGATAAAGCTTGCAAACTCTAGCAGTGACTCTCTCTCTTTCAGGCTGAACAACTTCTCGCTCATGCGTTCCCTTGACATTCATGAAGATCCCACGTTTATCCCGGAGGTTGCTGCAGAGGTTATGGAAGACAAGTCTGAGGCTAAAAGCACTTCGGATATTATTGAGCAGCTGATAGATGCAAGGTCAGTATGTGATGCATAAGAGTGGAGTGGAAGAACACACGAGTTGGCACTATTATGTTAGTGGGAAGCTGTTGTTGTCAGTAATCTGGATTAAAATCTTTTTCCACACCCAGCTACTTTACAAAACAAAAGGTGCTGTCAGTCATCTTTTCATTTGTAACTTACAGATCACTGGTAGTTACAAGCAATGTGAAGTTTCTACAAGCTTCAGGGAGTCTGATTATTGGGAAGAGACCACATTCTGCCCTTGGCAGGGCTTTGGTTGCACTATTAGAGCAGATCCACTTAGTGGTTGGCTAGTCAGCACGTACATCCCTTTAAGTGAGTTTGCAGCTGTGCTGTTTCTTGCCTGGAAGGAATCTCAAAGAGAACATAGGGATTGCTTGGAAGAGAGAGGGAACACAGGTTATAAAGGAAACAATCCACAAGAAGTTATGGTTTGTTAGGTTGTTTGGATAAAAGGCTGTTCAGCTTCTAAATTTTAGCCTGTACTTGATTGAATTCCACTAGATTCCAGGCGAAACATTACTCAGGCTCATGTGTCTTGCTGAGGTGGGAGCAGTTGAGCTGCTATGAATGCTTTCCCATCTGGTTCTTAGTTGTGGACCTATCCAGTAGTTACTGAAAATGTCTATGAGCTGCACTTCATCAGTGTCTCAGAGAGGGGTTTCTCTGTATGTATCTTGGCTTTTAGAAGGACTAAGCTTGCTCCCTGCTTGGGAGCAAGGAAAAACATTCAGCTCCTTCGCTTTAGAGGGAGGGATGTATCTCCTGCAGGCATTGCTTAGGATGAATGCAGCCTTCTGGTTCTTGTGTCCCCGGCTCTGCCAGTGATATATTGAGTATTACAGAGCAGGTTACTGGAGTCTTACCTCTTCCTTGCATAGCACATCATGGTGCTATACGCTGTCCTGTTCCAGGATATGGCTTCTAGTTTGAGTGATGACATGGAGGCATCACAGGAGGTGTAATTGTAGGTAGCTCTTCAAATGGTCTTATGTTTGTTCTGTTGTGGTGAGAAATGGTCTGTTTCTTATGTGCTAGAGCCATCGACTTAGCTTTTAAGCAGTTTGCTGATGTGTATCTTTGTGTGTGCTGCATAGTGCCTTTTCCCCCTCCTGCACTGCACGCTGTATGTGCTGCTGGCTATCTCTGGGTCAAACTTGTGACAGAGATCCTGGGAGCAGGTTTACCAGTATATTTTAGGTATTCTGTAATGTTGTGGTTGCAAGTAGCACAGGTAAACCTGGAAAAAATTTTGAACAGTTTAATGACTGCTGTATTGCAGTAGAAATATGAAACAACTAGAACGTGTCAGCAAGAACAATGCATTATTTCTGTGCCAGCTTTAGTGTACCTGGTGTCTGGCATGCGTGCAAGGAGCCTGACGGTGTGAGCTGAAATGCATAGGCTAGGGGTCCAAACGGTGACCAGCAGGTTTAGTGTGAGTGTGTGGTGCCCAAACCTGCATTAGACTGTGACGCTGAAGCCTACAGGTCTAAACAGAGGTGGCTTTGATGATTTACATTTGCCCCTTTAATCATTTCTTTGCAGGTCTGATTCTGCTAGCAATGGGTTTAGCTTCAAAGGGATCAAAGACTACCTGGACTGCTACCAGTAGGTGAAGTTCTGGTCTGGACACAACCTATCTTGCATGTTCCTCTCCTGTGGGCTGCTACTGTTCCACAAGTTCTCAGGCGTGTCTTTGTTAGGATTGTTCTTGAGGTACCACTGTTTAGCATCACCCTCTGCAGTCCTTTCCCTCTAATAGAATAATGAAGGAAAGCCAATTGGGAGAGCTGGCACAACTTTTAGAAGCCCTGCAAGGATATTTAAATGCTGTTTTCCTTGGTTTATTGTCAGTCTTCTCTGAGAGAGATTTCTGCTTACTTTGTTTGCCCAAACACATGAGTGAGAAGGTGAGGAAGAGTCATCTGAATGCTGTAAATTGCACATACTGTGGATCTCTGAAGAGTCCCTTGGTTCCCCAGCTGCTTGTGCTCCTGTGAGCAGTTTGCCTGCTTTCACCCAGTAAACTTGTCAAGCTCAGAAAGAGCTGGGAGCACATCCTGACACTGAGGCTCCGCGAGCTGCTGGCTGCTTGCTAACTCCTGGTTGCCTCTGGGACATACGCCAGGTGCGGAGTACTCAGATAAATCCCCTTGTGCTCCTGGCACTTGTTCCTCAAGAGCCACCTCTGCCAGCAGGCTGTGGCCTTGGAGCAAAAGGCTGACACTGTAGTCTGGTATTATAGGTGCATACTGACTGTGAGGCTTTCGTGTCAGCTAGAGGTAGATGTGTTTGTGGTGTAATGTAGCCTTTTTCCAGGAGGGAGGGAAGGCCTGTTTGTTAAAGGTGGGTTATGGCAGTACTGCTGAGAGCCCTTTCTCTGTAACGGGAGGCCTCTGTAAAGGAGGCTGGCTTCTTGGTCTTAGCTCGTGATACTGGGACTTTCATAGCCTCAGGCTTTCAGGAGCCTGAGGACTCTTTAAAGCTGTCAGCTGTCCCTCCCTGTTTCTCTGGTGGTTCCGGAATATCTGGGGAACTCTCCTAGCTCCTGCCCCAACTCTGAAAGTTGGGAGCATGCTGTGTAGGCAAATTCTCCCCTTAAGGAAGGGAGTCTTTTGTCTTGATGGTGTCCACTGTGTTAAAATCATCACCACACACAGATTCTTATCTAGTTCTTGCTTACAGCTGTGACAGCTGCCATCTTACTGCATGAGAGACAAACCCTGTGTGGGGGTGTGGTGTGGGGGTCTTGTAATAAGGTCCCAACTTCTCCTGTCCTGTAGGAGTGGGAAGCTGACGCCATCTCAGGTAGCAAAGAACATCATTGCCATGCTGGAGGACTGCGACAAATCCACGCCCCCACTCAGAGCGATAGTGCAATGGGACCAGGAGCAAATAATGCTGGTAATGTCTGCCTCTGGTAGGTAAGGGGTCTCTGCCACCCCAAGAGCAGTAGCATCCATTAGAAAGGGCAGAGCCTCTTCTGCTGATGTGTTGCACAGAAAAATATGGACATTTTTCCTCCTCCTTTATGTGGAGGACTGCAAACAAGTTTACTTTCCTTCCTGCAAAGAGAGGTAGCATTAAAGCAATCTGTTTCCTGCTGGACGACTATGTTTAAAACAGGACTTCTGTGCTTATGTGGCATCCATTAGCATAGATGCTTCCCAGGAGTAGTTTCCCATCACCATATGGTGGAAGAAGAAAGAAACTTTTATACTTTGGCTTAGTAGCAGCCTGAGAAAGCCATTTTTGGTATCCATTCTGATACTGATAATGACCTTCAGCTCAACTAAATATATATAACATACAGTTTTTTTTTTTCTCTGTGCAGATGGCTGAGGCCTCCACTGCTCGTTACAAGAATAAATGTACCCTGTCTTATCTGGATGGCATCCCAGTGTGCCTGAAAGAAGAGTTCAAAGTGGTGAGTTTCCTCGTCTAGCTGTCAGTTCATGCTGCAGGTGGTCAACTTGGACAACTCACTGCGACAAGGTTTTAAGGCCAACTCCTCTGCAGAAGCCTGAGAATATGTTTGTAATGTGGGTTTGTAATGAGTAGGATTAAAAAATTTTACCAAGTGAAGACAGATCTTGTGTACAGCAGACGTTCCATATCTTGTACTGATCTCTTTAATCCATGGGGAGTAGAGGGTGGGGGTGGGAAACGGTCCCTCTTATGATGAAATGAGAATGTCTAAAAGCATCTGTAGTGGTAGGTGTAACTGTCTGGATTTCTCAGGCACTGACTCTGCTCCACTGGCAAAGCATCCCTCTCTCCTTACCTTAAAGGACGTCTCAGAAATATGCGAGTAACTTTGAAAATCCCCACTCACAGTGAGTTTTGCCTGTGGCCTGACAGCATTTACCATTAAATACTTCTGGCAGGGCCATCGAGCTGTCATAGGCTCTACAGAGACCTGCTTATAGGGTGGGAGTCCTGTTTATGTACAGATTCTTCCATTGCTGCCTCAAAGTGAAGAGTACTTAGCATACCTTGAAAATGAGTCCATCTGGTATTTTGTCATTTGTCTAATCTTGGTGCTTTGCTTCAAAGCACTGCAGATCTGAAACACTGCAGTTATGTCCGTGGAAAAATGGAAAATAGAGCTCCTGTGTGCTGTGGGGCCAAGGTGACTGTTCTGCAGCCTCTGGGCATAGCAGTTGCATTGCTGCAGGGAGGCAGACTTTTTGACCATCTACATGTTTCTGCTGTTCTGTATCACGGTATTAAAAGGACTCCCCTGCATAGAAGAAGAACCAAATGCTGAAGGATTAAGTTTCCCTCCTAAAAGAAACCAACACAGGACAAGTTGAAGGGTGAAGTTTCCTAGCCCTTACCTCTCTGGGTCCTAATGTTGGGGATCTGTTGTGGAGTTGAAGTGTACATGGGAAGCATGCACATGCCTGCCAACCTTGCCAGGGTTTTACCATGAATAATTGGGTGTCTTCTTGCTAAGGTACCTTACCATCACCGAGTGGGAACAGTGTATCTTGGAACAGAGCCTGAAACAGAAGATGCTACTGTGGCTAAGAAGCTGCGAGAGGCTGGGGCTATCATTATCGGGGTCTCAAACATGCATGAACTAGGGACTGGAACAACTGGATGCAACCCTAATAGGTAAAAATCCCTTTCCCCTCTCTTCCCCCGGGTCTAGAAAGACCTAAAAGTCTGTCCAGAACTGACAGGGAAGGGTACAAAAATAGGGCAAGCATGTGAGAATAAAACTGAGAGAAGCATCCTGTGCAGGGAGAACCCTGAGGGTATGAAAACCCAGCATTGTAGATTTGAGGGTCAGAGTAGCCATGGAAGCCTGAAGGCTGCTGAAACCAAAGGAAGGAGAGGATCCAAGTGGTGTCTGCTGAGTAAGGAACTTGGTTTGCCAGGTCTTACAGGCCTGGAGGTGTCAATGTTTACAGGATGAGTGATAGACAAAAGCAGTGACAGAAAACAAATTAATAGTAATCTAATGCTTAATCACAGTAATGGCTAAAGGCTCAGAACAGTGAGGAAAAAGTACAGTCATCTCAGGAGAATGTAGTGATTTTATTTCCTAGCTTAAGCTGGTTCACTGGAATTTGCTTTCCTGTTGTAAGTTCTCCAGCTATAGCCAAGCTGAGAGCTGCTATTCCAGAGCAGTGGTCCTCACAGCCTTGATAAGCCATGTGTAGACCCACACCTTGGGCATGGGCAGCTCAGTGGAACTGGGGCTCCCCCTCACCTGCAACAAGGTGCCAGGGCATTTCCTCACTGTGTGGGGTTGGCTGGATGCCCTGCTGCCTGGCAGGTCTCTCTGCTGTCTGGGGACTGTGGTCAGACTGGAGACTTTGGGAGCTGCTGCTCTGGGGTAAAGGGCAGAGCTGGGGATGCTGACTTGCTTGTCTGTAAGAATTGCTGGCCACCAACTGCTCCACCTTTAGGAAACGATTGGACTTGATGATCTTTGAGGTCTTTTCCAACCATAATGATTCTATGAAATCCATAATGCTCTGTGGCATACAGTATCGGCACAATGCTGTCACAGACAGAAGAGCTGGAGCCACATCCTTTCTCTTGCTTTGAGTCTGTCTCTTTTGGATAGGTTGCTTTTGGTAACAAGAGATTGGACTCTAAGGCAGAAGTCTTTTTTCCGTCTTGTTTTCTAGGGATGTAGTACTATCTGGGATTAAATGGTATCTCTTTTCTAAGAGATCAGAATCCCTGAGCTGTGTTTCTGGATCTTTTCCTGCTCTGTAGTGCATGCGGTCCTTCCTAGGAAAAGATTCAATGCTATTTGTCTGCTTCAGGTACCACAGGATCCCTAGGAATCCCTACAAGCCTAACCACTTCACAGGTGGGAGCTCTAGTGGGTCAGCAGCAGCTGTAGCCTCAGGTAGGTGGTCCTAAATGGAGTTCAGGGGTGGTGGGAGGAAGGTCCTGAGCCAAAGTGCCTCAGGCATTTAGTTTTTATGATGTGGTTTAGAAGCTGGAGGGAACTCCTGGCTGAACAGAGAGCTCTGTGTGCTGTCTTGGCTACAGCTGCTGGTGGAACGGACAGGGCAAGACAATGTCTAACTGATCACAGGCCAATGTGTGATTTTTCTTTTGTAGGTCTCTGCCCGGTGGCTATTGGCACAGATGGAGGCGGCTCTGTGAGGATTCCTGCTTCGTTCTGTGGTGTGGTGGGGCTGAAAGGTAATAGAGCTCTTTAATCGTAGAGGGTGTGTGTTTCTTGTTTGGTGTATCAGATAGAATGCCACAAACAAGTCAGGCACAGTCCATTAGTTCCTGTCAAGCAAAACTTGACCAGAGAAACTCTGGAGTATAACACCCTGAGAGTCATGTGGGTTGGACTGGCAGAGTGGTGGTATTCTCAGTACTGGCTGTTGAACAGATGTTCAAAAAAACCTAAGTTACTTGAGTCAAATGCTAAATAAAATGTGTGTACTGCTTTTCTTTCTACCCACTCTTCCCTCTTCAACCTTCCTTCTTTGCTGGGAGGTGTTCCCAACATAGTTGGGTGTTTGTAGTGAGCTGGTGTAAAGCATCTCCACCCACGATGGTTTGCCATCACCTCAATGTAGCCATTCCCTCTTATCTCAGTGTTGCAAGAAGTAGCAATGCAGTTTTTGCTGTAAGAATTAATATAATCAAGGAGAACGTGCAGAGGACATAAGAAGTGCACAGGGCAGTGTCTGCACTGTGGAGGATGATGAGGCAGGATTGTCACTTGGAAGAGATGCTGGCTTTTGGGAATGGTTTTTCATACTGAAGGATCTCGGCTGCTTCATCTGAGACCAGATACTTGGCCATTACTCTGTTTTTCCATCCTTCATGTGGTAAACTTGATTAATCTTGATTCATCTGAGGAAGATATGATGATGACAAAAATGTAACTGGTCAGAAGGGCGATACAAGTACTTGGGGAAGACAACTGGTGTTAGGCATGAAGTCTCACTGGTGAAGGGGGTAAGATCTCCCAGGGGGTGGTATCTCCTGCTGTTGATAATTCTGCTCCTGTCTCTCCAGCCTCCATACCATAGATGCTGCTTCTGCATATTTAAATGCATGTATTTCAAAATGTCCCTGCACATATTTCCACTCACCTAAATAATTTCTTACGGGGAAGACAGTTTCAGTATTTGTTGACTGCATCTGTTTCACTGATGAGACAGATTGTGGTCAGCAGAACAGGGTACTGAAAGATGAGTGCCTGGGCTCTGAAATGGCAAACATAAAAGTCACTGGCAGGGGTATGTTGCTTACTGACTGGGTGCACCAGAGCCATCTAGGTCAGATCTTACCAGTAACTGCTGATACTTAGCTAACTGCCCATTTCTTTTTCTCTAGGTACATTTGGGCGCATCAGTTCTCATGGCAGCTTGCCACTCTCCTACTCGACAGTCAGTGTAGGTAAGAGGGCTTGTGCTCACTTCAGGGACCTTGCTGTCTGGTGTTCTCACAGGGGAGGCAATCTATGCCTACAAAAGACCTTGGGAGGAAGGTACTATTTACCCCTTGCCGGAGTTTTATAACTGATCTGTCTTTTACAGGCCCTATCTGTACCTCAGTGGCAGATGCAGCCATTGTTTACAGTGTCCTTGCTGAGCCAGATCCACTCTATCCATATGGTGGGTGAGCCTTCTCCCTCCCTGAGCCCAGGTGCTCTGCCTTCCTAGAGGCATCCTAGATAAAAGGAGGAACTCTTGTTTGTTCCCTGCAGGACTAAAACAGCCCAAAGCAACCCTATCTGATATGTGTGCTCCTGACCTGAAAGGATTAAAACTGGGAGTGGACTGGACATTTTTTAAGGTGCCTGTTCTACCTCTCTCTTTCCGCTGCTTTGCAAAATGAGATTTTAAAGGAATTCAGTGCATTCAGTATTCTCTTGCCTGTCATCATTAGAGCTTCTTGTATTTAGTTCTATATTTGGAAGAGAATATAGCCTGGGTGAAAACAATGACAGGGATAGTTTTGTTTTGTTTTCTTCTTCTAAGGCAGCCTTTTGAGTAAAAGTCTGTTGGAGGCGTAAGGAAAGGTAACGACTGTACAGTTGATGGCAGTATGCTTCCTCATACTGCTGTTTCTATTGGAAGCAATGCTTCTGAACTGATGACAAAAGGCAGTTAGTTTAATATCAAATGAGGAAAACTCGTGTATCCATTTGATGACAATGCTCTAGCTGCTGCCTGGTATTTCATCATTCCAATGTAGAAACTGGGCTTGCAAGCTAGTACCACTTGGCAGTTGTAATGCAACCCCACAAATGTGCTGAGGATTTCTTTCCTGGAGGAAAACAAGGACTCTTTCTGGTTCTGCCTTGGTGCAGAGGAGGAATATCCTCTCCTCTGGAAAAGATGACCTTTCCTTTTCCTTGGGGGTATGACCTGCAGGCTCTTCTCTTGAGGCGAGTGGCCTAAGGCAGTGCTGGAGGGCTGTGTTTCACTACCATGAGGGACAGGAACAAGGAAAGCTCTATGAGGACCGAAGTCCTGGTGAGTGTGCTCACCAAGGAGAGGAGGGCAGTTACTGAAGTCTACTTAGTTCTTTCCTCTTATTCTCTAGGCATGTGATGCTGAAGTCCTGTCCATCTGTGAGAAAGGTAAAGAGGAAAAGTCTGTAAGTCTCTTATTGTGTCTGACATCATGGTATCACTTGGTGCTCCTCTTACTTATGCATTAAAAAGATCTCGCTTGAAGTCCTTAAAGGCAGATGCTAAAAGAGGTCTGGCTGAACAAACAGCAGTAGCTTTGTGTTAGGGAAGCCCTCCTCACTGCTGAGGGTTAAAAAGCTCGGCTGTTGTAGGCTTGTCAGATTACAATGGAAGAATGCAGTCCAGTGTGCTAAGCCTCTGTCTGTATAAAGACAGATCTGTGCTCAGTAATACTTACTGTGCAAGCTTTAATGGTAACAAGGCTTTTTTCACAACATCATGTTCAGTAGGAAAGACAGGGCTAGCTACGTCTTTGTGATGTATCCAGTCCTCTGGTATTTCCTCAAAATCAGACAAATGGTGCCATTAGGGTGGCTTTGTCAGATTTTAGACTAAGCAAAATTAACCTTGGTGAGTACTTTGGGGTGGGGGAGAAAGACTCTACAATGCCTGGTATAGTAGTTAGCCTCCTATGCATTGGAGCTGAGATAGTTCACAGTATTCAGACTTTGTTTGCCTGGATTTTCTTAGCCTACTCACGCTTCTACATGTGTAGAGTTTCTTAGGAGAGATGCACCATCAGCCAGTGAAATAGGCAAGCTTGGGTATTTATGAAGAAGTTGGGGTCAAAGAAGGAAGGGGATACTTTTTAGTCTGCAAAATAAATATTCACTTTTCCTGAAGTCTTGGTGTTCAGCTTTGCTAAAGTGCATCAGGATTTAGTGAACCTGTACCGTTGACCTGGTCTCTTGAGTATCCCCTGGGTTCCGCTACCATTATGGTTGAGAAGAGGCTTTGAATGGGAATCTCATGATGCTAAATAATCACTTCATGCTGATAGAATACCAGTCATGTCAAGTGTTCAGGGGAGCATTGTCAGTCCACCTTTACTCTTTGGGTTAACTGGGGGTCTAGAGAGATGAGATGAACTTGCCAGAAATGTAGTGGGTAAGTTAGGAGCCTGTATGCAAGCCCCTACCCTTGCCATGCTGGAATATTGAGATCTCGTTAGGCTGAAGGCTTTTACCTAGGAGAAGCAGCTGCAGCAGTCTGCATGCCACATGATGCACTGAAGATGCTTGCTTCGTAATGGCCTATGGTGTCTCTTAACTTCTCAAGGGGGTGGAGATTTGCAGCCCTTCTATGAAGTTTGGTGAACTCAGGGGTGCTGTCTGTGCTTTATCTGTTCTGTGTGCAGCTGTGGAGCACCTGCAGAGTTTGGGAGCCAGCGTGGTTGAAGTGTCTCTTCCAGAGATGGAGGAAGTGCGAGTAGCACATGTAATCTGCATTCTCAGTGAGATGCGGGACTTCCTGCAACCTGACTTCAATAAACATTTCCAGGAAATGGTAAGTAGCAGCAGCTTGGATCAGTGGCAGTAGTTGTCCTGGCTGATACAGAACAAGTGTCATGTCAGTGAGAAACCTGAAGCTCTCCTGCTTTTTCTATGACAAACTACCTGTTGGATGACTACTGATACAGGAGAGCAGACCTGGAAGAGAACTTCTGGGCTGTCACATTCAGTTTCTTGCAAGCAGGGCCATGATTGATGTTTTCTCTTTCAGAATTTGGATACTCGGGCTAACCTGGCCTTGGCTTCCCAGTTCACAGCTCTGGATTATATTACGGTAAGGAACATACTGTGGTGAAGGCTGAAGGGAGACACCTATTGAAATTGTAATGGTGGGGTAGAGGCTTCTCTTAACCTCCCTATACATGTGCAAGATGTCACCCACCTGTACAGCCCTCTGCTGTGAGAGCATGCTGAATGCTGGGCCACCACAGAGGACATGCCACCTGGACTGGTGTCCTGCATCTTGATTCCAAACTGCAGGAATGGTGTCTTCTTTTGCAAAGGCGTAGGCTTTGATGGGCAGAGTCTGTCAACATCAAACATGAGCCTCGTGAACCAAGAGGGCCTGATCAGACAGTAGTCTTTCTGCTTGCAGGCAAATCGACAGAGAACTCGGAGCATGAGATTTTTGCAAGAGATCTTCACCACTGTGAACTGTATCCTTACACCAGGTATTGGCAGTCTTGGCCAAAGAGCTGGTCCCCAACAGTTGTGTGGTGCATTTTAAGAAAAGTCACTCCATTAACATTCCCTCCCCAATTTTAAGAGCATGACTTTTGTGCAAATACTTTGCTGTGCCTCAAGCCTTTAGAAGATAATGCAGCCTGGTTAGAAAGACTGCTGTGTATTTCTAGATTTGCTATGTATTTCTGGACTTACTGCCTATGTCCATCACAGTGAGAATCTCCTTCTTGGTACTTGAAACAGGAGCTGCAGAGCCAGCACATTTACACAGGAGGGACTGGACATCTACTTACGTAATGCAAATGTTCTTGCTCTAAATAGAAACTAACTGCTTAATTCAAAAATCCTAGTGACTTGATTGCATTCCAGAGGTGTATCACCAATGTATATCAAACACGTGGCTTTAATGAACTGAGCTGTTCCTTGAAGATTGCGTGCTGCCTCACTCTTCCTTTGCTCTTTAAGCACTGGATCAGGTTGCCCAGAGAGGCTGTGGAATCTCCATCCCTGGGGATATTCAGAAGCCATTCAGTCATGGTCCTGGGCAACTTGCTTTAGCTGACTGTCCTTGAGACAGGTTAGACAAGATGACCTCCGGAGATCCCTTTCAATCGCCATAATTTTGTGATTCCTCCACAGCTGTTGCTTCCACTGCCCCAAGAATCTATGAATCTGACCTCTTGACTGGGAGCAGCGATTTGTCCTTCACAGTCCAGTCCATAAGGTAAGAAGAGTGCCGCTTGCACTACAGAAACAAAAGTTTGGGAACAGCTAGAGACTAGCTGCACTAACTGAAAGAGCTCGGGCTGTAGAGCAGGAGAGATCGATTCTAGCTGGCCCTCCCAAAAAAGGACGACTTTGCTGTTGTCCTAAGGCAGGAATGCTGACAACAGCTTTTCCCCCAGGTTCATGCAGCTTGCTAACTTCACTGGGATTCCAGGCCTTGTGGTCCCCATTGGATATTCTACTGCTGGGCTTCCCATCAGTTTCCAGGTGAGTATTGGTTCTTTGTGAATGCTGGGTGACAAAATCCCCAGCTGGCTTTGTCCTGAACCAGGTTCCTACTGTTCCACACAGCACATTTGAGGAGTTCACAGGTACTGGTAATAAGTGTTTTAACTTGTGGGTGAAGAGATTTGCCTCGGAGTAACTCACTCCTGAATGGCAGAGGAACTCTCTGAGTATCTGGGAGGTAGATTTCTCTCTCCCCCTGTGTCCATTAGTACCCAGTATTTGTCACTACTCTTTCCTCTCTTACTTCTCATTTCTGTAACTTCAAGTCCTTCCCTCTCAAAATGGGTCTCATGTAAATAAAAGGTCCATGACTTGTAATTAAAAGTTGCACAGCTGCCTTTATCCCAAATGCAGTGATGACATACTGGGGTAAAAGAGAAAAGCATGTCCCCTTTAGGTGCTCTTGGGGGAAAAAGTTTTTTTCCAGTGCTTTCAAGAGCATCTGTATGTGATGATGCGCTTTTTTTTTTTTTCCCTTTCCCCTCCTTTCTTTCTCTGCCTCTCTCTTCTCCCAGGTCATGGCAAAATGGTGGGATGAAGCTGTTCTTCTGAGGATTGGCCTGAAGCTAGAGCAGTTCCGTTACCAGACCAAAAAACCATCCATTTATTATGACATCCTCGCATGAGAGAGATACCAAGATGGGGAACAAGTCTTTTTTTTTCCTAGTCTAATACTTGGTCAGGTCAGAGTGGGCTTGTTTTCAGTGTTCATCTGAATAAGGCTTAGTAGCAGGCCCATTTGAGGAATGGGAAGGAACACTGATCTAAGCAGGCAGTGATGCTGACCAGGCGTCATTTCTACTCCCTGTTAGTTAGTGGATGGTCCAGTTTATACTGGGGAAACCAACTGTGCCAGCTGGTTCCTTGCTGTGTTTTGCCAAGAGGGGAAGCTGCATCTGTCTTCTGCAACTCCTTTCCCTGTAGGGGTCCTGTGTAAAGATGGAAGACAATTCCATCTACAGGACTGCATGCGGGCAGTTCATACTACTGTGCATGGGAAGGTACAACCTCTAGACCTTAAACCTTCTCACAGAACTCCTGCTCCAGGATGTAACAAAGGTACTGTTTTGAGGGGGAGAAGCGGCAAATAAGGCCTAGCTCCCTTGGAATGAGGAGGATCTTAACACACCTGCAATTAGGTAGTGTGTGTTTTGGCCCCGTACTTAGATAGTCCCACAGAGCAAAACAGAAAGCGTGCAGCAACAGAAGAGTTGCACAAAGTATGGGTGTGCCCACTGCATGAGCAGTCCTACCTACCTTCAGCCTTACATGCAAGGGAAGGAAAAAGCAGAACATGAACCCTCAGCAACTCTGTGACCCAAAGCCCTTGTTCAGGGTTCTGGCTTTCTGTTGCACGTCTTTTTCCGAAGCTAAGCCTTGGAGAGCCTCTTTTCTCCCACTGGTTGCTTAAGCACAAGCCTACTGTCATTTAGGTGTCCAAATGGAAGAAACTACTTGGTAATGCTGTGTAACACTGTTCAAGGGGTGCTGAGCCAGCTATTACAAACAGGTGAAATTTGTAGGAAATGCTACTGAGCTACTGGAAGAATTGAAGCTGGGTACAAGAAAGGTGTTGCACAAAGCCACATGCAGCAAGGAACCTGCTTTAGATAAGGAGCCGACCCCTTCTTACCCCAGATGTGCTTCCTGAAGTAATCAAGGTAGAATTAAGACATGGATTAAAGATGAGGCTATACTGCATAAAGCATGATGTGGCTCTAAGCCACAGTACTGTGTTTCATTGAAACGCCCCAGACTGTAAACTCCCAAGTACCTGTGTCCTGCCAGCAGCACTAGGGCCACATGAAAGCTAAGAAAAGGCCTAGGAGTAATCAAAGCTAAGCATTTGTGTTCATTTTGGAGTAGCTTGGGGTTAAGGCTCAGAGGCATCTCCTGTTGCCTACCTCACCAGGTATCCCAGGCTTGTGATCAGGCTGCTGGAGAAGCTGTCCTACAGACACGAGCAGAGATCACTGACTTCTTACTTAGCTTGGAAGGAAAAGGAACAGAAAGTAGATGCAGCTTCTCGCATACTCAGTACAGTTAGATTGTTTTTTTTCCTGATACATATCCACTCTTTAAACAGAGCTAGCACTTTACTAATGGCTAAAGTTAAGTCAGATGGCATCTGAATGGAAGAACACTGCATTGCCATCTCCTGCATAATTACCTGAGTTAAAGCATCAACTCCTACGATCAGCTGTCACTAGCATCCACAGTTAAATTAATTATATGGTTGATACTTTTATCTTCAATTCCTCTATGTGATAACTGCCACAACTATTTTTTCACTAGATTCTCATATAGTTCAGCTTTATGAAGACCAGTTTAAATGCAAAGTATTTCTTCTATTATTAATGATAAGTTATTAAACACTACCAACATACCTTAGAGTGAAACACCAGTGAAATGCATTGTATGGCAATAAGGGAGTTGGTAAATGTTTGACAAGAATAAATTTCTGCCAGGAAATGTTACTGCTTTGAAGGAAATGGCTGAACATTCCCCAATTTAATGCTATTACTCAAGGAATTAGAGATGGATGTTTAAAATATTCAGTTACCATCCTGCTAGATGAAGTAGCTATTTCAAATCCCTTTCTCAATGATACACTACCCTAAAATTGTAATTTCATCAATATTTAGTTCATTGTCTGGACAGAGTGAGGGAGCTCATATTGCTAGGAGGAGAGATAGGAGCTAAAGTAAATAGTTATTTTTAAAAAATAATACTGCATCCTGCTAAGAGTGGGAAGAAGAAAAAAGAACTGAGAGCTTTTGCTGACTGACAGTAACTTAGTCTCTCTTTCTGCACACTGCTTCCTCCCTTTCCCTGAACTGGTATCACATCAGTGCACATTTCCAGTGCAAGACTTCCCTGGTACTGAGGTTACCAAGATAAACTTTACTCATCCTGGTGAAAGGCCCCTGTGCTTCCTTTCTTCCCCTGGCTGTTAGCTTACCCAAGTTCTGCAGCAGACCAGTTCCTAATTAACAGCAGTTCTAGCCCCACAGTACACAATAGCAAGGCAGTTGTGTGAGCAAAGCGGACACAGTGACCACACACACAAATCCTGTTGCTTCACATAGATATATGTATGGGTATAGATATACGGTATATACACATTGATTTTTTTTTTTTATATATATATATAAAATAACACCTTGTTTATA
>NW_009626260.1:42881-43082 GCF_000690535.1 Cariama cristata | reverse complement strand
GGCCTCCGAGCGCTCCCCCGGGTCCTAGCGCCGCGTCCCGCACTGCTACAGGGCGCTGCCCGGGAGCCCCAGGGGCCGGGTCCAGCGCTGGCCCCAGGCTGTAAAGTCCTCAGCACCACTCTGCTCCCCAGGGTTGGGCTGCAGCAGCCAAGGAGGCAGTTTTGGGCGAAGCAGGTGTCCCAGGTGGCACCAGCTGGTCCC
>NW_009626260.1:42131-42760 GCF_000690535.1 Cariama cristata | reverse complement strand
GCATGAGGAAGGAGGCATGGGGCACCCAATAGTGTCCACTGTAGGCAGCCCCACTGCACCCCAAGTTCTGCTCAGCCCTCTGAAACCCTGTAGACAGGACCCCTGGAGCCCACCGCCCAGCAGGAGGGCTCCACCCAGGAACGTGGGACTTCATGTGAGGACATGGGACATTCCAATTAATCTCATTAACTTGCTGCTTTAAGCTCCAGCTGGCTGCTTCTGCCACAGGGTCCCAGAGGCACCCTCTGAAGGAGCCTTTGGTAACTGGTATCTAAAAACACATCTCCCAGCAGAGCTCCCCTCCAGCCAAGTCACCTACAGCATCCATATGTTCCCCACAGTGCCAGGCTGGGACTCAGTTTCCCCCAGCTCTTTTAACTCGTGAGCTGAGGATAAGGGACACCATAGCCCTCCAGGTTGTAGAGATTTTGCATGAAGCACACAAGCAAGAAGCACGAGAGGTGGTTTGGTTTTTTTTTTGCTGCAACGTGTTTATTATGTGCCAAAAACTACACCACAGCTTACTCCACGCGTCTGTAGGAGAGTGCAGTCTTGCCTGCATATACTACAATGAGGTAGAGACTTCACACACAGCTTCACAAAACCCCACAAAGAGCAGCTGGGATATG
>NW_009626260.1:38576-42100 GCF_000690535.1 Cariama cristata | reverse complement strand
AACATCAGCTCAGTAGGAAAAAAAAGAGGGAGAAATTATGACACTGGTTCTTTGGCACACAGCTTCCAATAGAGGGGAAAGTAAAAATAATAATAATTAAAGTTCTCAAATCCCAGCAGCAGCATTTCAGTCGACTGCACCATTACTCCGTACATTTTGTAAAGGAAAGGAAAAGTACTTGTCCCCTCTAAGAGAAAGGGCTCCTATGAACCTTCATCTGTCCACCGAAACGCAGCCCTTTTTTAGCTAGTTACAAAAGAAAAGTTAAGTCCTGTGACTTTGTGTGATTAAAAACCTCTATCAACCCCCCTTAAGTGCAACTTAAAAAAGTGCAACAAACTATTTAAAACTATATACAGCAGCTCAGAGATCGTTTATCCGGTCCAGTTTCAAATCCAAAAAAAAGCCTGTCCTGTTCTGTTGCAAACCCCTCGATTTACAACTTTCCACCAGCAGCCCCCAGACACAAATTGCAATAATGTTAAAAGCTGCCAGGAAAGAAAAAAATCTCTCGTTTCAAACGACTTAAAAACTGTTTAAGAGTGTAAAAAGGAACTGGTAAAAACCCTCGAGCGTAAAATATGAAATATGATTTGGTTTAAATGAAGAGCAAAGTCTCCTTGTTGTTACAGTAAAAAACGCCAGCTGAACATTCAGTTTATGCCGTTCAGATGGGGGTTAAATGAATGGAAAGGCACTGTATGGCAACTGCAAAAAAATGGAGCCAATGAGACCTGCATTATTACCATCAGTATTGTAAGGAATGTAAAAAAGCGCCTTTAATAAATAAAAAACCTAGGTGAAGGCATCTGCATAAACACCTTCTCAACACGTGGCCCTTTTTTTTTGCTTCTCGTCAGCAAACTAGGAACCAAAGTCTGGGAACTGCAGAATCACTTGAGGGGTGCTCCCCCCCCTCAAAAAAACCCCCAAACAAAACCCGACAAAATTCACTGTGCATTAGTGCAGAAACAAAAAGACCAGCAAGTGCAAACGTGAATGTAAGATTTTTTTTTCCCCATTAGTCCTCAGGAAGCGCGTTCCCAGCCTGGGTCTGGCACCAGCAGGCACGCTCGTGCGCTCTCCACTTGGCAGGTTAACAAAAGGACTTTCTCCTGCGCCTGCGGCAGCCCCCGAGCCTCGGCGGCCTCTTTAGCTGGAGTCTCTGTTCTTCTGGTTGCGCATCAGCGGGCGGTGGTGACGCAGGACCTCCATGGAGTGCTGCCAGTGCCAGCAGGAGCGACAGAAGTACTTGAAGCAGATCTGTATGGAGAGCAGAGGGGCAACACTGTGGGGCAGGGGTTTCCAGGCAAGGCAAACGGCCACCGGCCTGTCGGCGAAGCATCATCAGCTCCCTCCCTGGTTTTGCAGCCCACACCAGCACAGCAGATCTTTGAAGCGGAGGGAGGGAATTCCAGCAATGCTGCCGGAGGGTGTGTTGTGCTGAGCTTCCAGCGTGGTCCCTTTTAAATCGGTTTGAAAATCAGGATCTGGGCACTGGCCAGCAGCAGCCACCCTGGGGCACTTGCAGGTGTGGCACCTCGCCCCCACAGGGGGACAGGGACAGGGGCAGCAGCCGGGCTCTGCCAGCACCCACTGCACTCCCACTGCCATCTCTCCCAGCAGAGCAGTGTGCTGCTGCTCGTCTCCCATCTAGACTCTGTAGGAAGTCACCGGACTCTGGCCAAGCTCCTTTGCCCAGAGTGAGTGGAGGTCAGCTGGGTCCCCCTACATTTTGGGCAGCCCCAGGACCGACCACAGGGTGACAGCACTCTAACTTCCAGCTTGTCACACTCACAGAGCAGCAGCCTGCTGCACACCACTGTCCATGGCAGGCCCTGGCACTCTCTCACAGCACCAGCAGAGCTGCGGCATCCCCAGCTCAACGCAGAGTGTAAAGCTGCCTTTGCCTCCTGGTGAGGACCAGAGCTGCCCCCCAGGAAGGCTGCACCTCCACCAAAACAAGGGTCCACCTGGGGCTCCTGCGTGAACACTTCATCCTTGCCACTCAGCAAGGGACAACAGGCACCCCCAGTCACTACAGGGAATGCTGCTGCGAGCAGCGGAGCCTGCTCCTCCTTGAGGAAACCCCCTCACGTGCAGCAGCCAGCAGCCGTGCACAGCCAGCAGGGGAAAGCCTTACTTGGTCTCTGCAGAAGAAAGGTCCGGGCTGGGCGCTGCAGACTTGGCACATGGAGTCCTCCAGGTACGGGTCAATCTGCACCTGCAGGAGAACCAGGCAGTGGGCACCAAGTGGTGCTGTGGGTGACTGCCTGCTCCCTGGGCAGCCCCAGTGGCACTGACCCACTGCTCAGGGTATCCCAAATCCATCACCAGCACCCCTCACAGCTGGCAGCACAGCACTTCACCACCTCCCTCTGCCTCCACAGGGATATGGGGCAGGCTATGAAGGTCGTGGTGCTCCCGGCAGTACCACTCACAGATTCAATTCCTCAGGCTGCCTCATCAGCTTCACTCACCTTTTTAGTAAACTTGGTAGTTTTGATTTCCACAAATGCAGCAGTCACTGCCTTCAGATAGCTGCGCTGGTTGTTAAAGGTGACACGGCCAGACCCTGGAATAAGCCAGACCAGTGTTAGACTGACTCAGCATCTACAGCAGGAACCGGTGGAGGCTGAGAGGGAGCTGCTGCCAGCACCACCCCTTCCCCCAGTGGGGATCAGCCACTGGCAAGGAAACAGCTTTTGCAAGGAGACCATACCCAAGGCCTCATGGTTCTGCCTGCCTGCCTCCCCAGGCAGCACCAGAAGCACAGCAGGCAGCTGAGAGCAGAAAGGCTTTTCCACACACCTCCAGGCTGGTTAAGAGGTGAGCTTACAGGCGGCAGCACTCCCAGGAGGACCGGCAGGGGCCAGGCAGACAGAGGGAGACTGCCAGGGCACTGCTGAGGGCAGCACAGCAGCAGGCTCCACACCTACACCTGAAATAAGCCAGTGCCAATACAGCTCAGCAGCTTTTATTTTAAGCCTCCCACTCATCCCAGAGCCTTGCATTTTGCAGTTTCATTGCCAGTCAGCAGCACTCCTGCACCACTCGTTTCCAGCCAAGTTTTGTTAAGCTCCAGGAAAACATACCTGTGCTTGCCTACAAGTTTCTTTTCTTGGTGTAAGGGGAGCTTTGGTTGTTACAAGACTGTCTTGCATGCTGGCAAATTGCTAAAGCTCAGCTCACTGTGACAGCCACAGTGCAAAGCATTACCCAGAACCCATCTACTCCTCTCCTGTAAGATCACACAGGCTGGAGGGCCTGGTTCTGGGTTACGCTGTGTACAAGGATTGCAGCTGCACCCAGAGGGATCCTTCTAAGGTCAGCTCCATCTCCTAGTAGGAACCCCTAAAAACCATCTGGGCAATGGCTTTCTCTGTCAACCCAGAGTAGCTGGTCTTAAAGGCAGCTCCTCCTAACTACAGTTGCACTGATTTCTCACAGTACGTGCCTCCAGCAGGATCATCCTCTACCCAAGATGATTCAGCACAAGGCAGGTTACACACAATGGTCTTCCC
>NW_009626260.1:3153-38545 GCF_000690535.1 Cariama cristata | reverse complement strand
CTGAACCAGGGCCAGCAGTCAAGCAAGGCTGAGGCAGCATCTCAGCAGAGGAGATGCTTCAGTCAAAGAAAGTGAAGGTACACTTTAGTTACTGAAATTGAGTTCATATTGCTGCAGCTTTAAGACAACTTCAAGGGTGGAAGTGTCAGTCTGCTGCTGGGAGCCACCTACTTGAGGGAGCAACTTGGGCTCTACATGATGCCACAGGAGGTTTTAAGGACATCTTCTAGGACCTCACAGTGCCAGCCCAGGGCTGGATGGTGTGCAAGACTTCATCTGTAGTCACACTCTGAATTTGCATAAAACCTCATACTTCCATTCCCAACCCGTTCGGACTGTTCCCCCAAAGCCACTTCAGTGGCAAAGCATTGCAGCACCACAGGCACGTACTAAACCTGAGCCTTGACCAGAAAAGTCGCTGTCCTTGGACAGCTTTCAGGCAAGCAGACAGCAGCTCTGTGCTACCAAACTCTGACATTGTTGCTGCCTGGCAACACGCAGGAGATTCACAGTCCCTTAAGTACATGACTTGGTGCACCCTGAGCCTGGAAAGATGGTCCTCCTGCTCAAGCTGTAGGGTTTTTCCACACAGATCAGTAACCTCAGCACTGTCCCCTGGCCCATAAGGCCACCAGGGAGGTACAGGGGACACATGTCATGACATGTGATGTTTTAGCTCCTGTGACATGAGTGGTAAGTGCTCTATTCCCCTTTGGGAGGCCGTCTCAGCAGGGCACAGGGCCAGGGCTGCTCTCTGGGTTACTACAGGGGCTGCACTCCACCTGCCCCTCTCAAACACACAGCCCTGTCTGGGAGGTGGGACCCCAGGGGCTTCACCCTTTCCACCTGCAAGAACACAGCAGGTCTGCCTGACCAGAGGCTGCGGTTTGGGGCAGCAGCCTGAACCACAGGCAGCAGATTGCTGCCAGCAGCAGTTTGTGGTTTCAGCCCCATTTAAGGGAGGGGAGTGCTGTCCAAGAGTCACTCAATCCCCAGCACCTCTCTGACACTAGGAAAATTGACATCCTGAGCAGAGGTGGACATGCTGTCCCCCAGCAGACCCAGTCAGGACACTAAGGGAGAAGCCTCTCCACTTGTGCTGCCAGCTGCCTTGGAAGCCCAGAGCGCCAGCACCCTGAAGAGAACCAAACAGGACAGTGGGGACAGGATGCTGCCCACAGCCCTGCCCTGTTCCTGTTGCTCAACAGCTGGCACCTCCCCAGCAGGAAGGGCCAGCAGCCAGTGGGTCTGAGTTTGCCCAGACAGGCAGCAGAAGCCAGGTTAAGACCCACAGCTGTCTCTGCTCCAGGGATAGTCATCAGAAGAGCAGCTGAAGCAGCATCTATTAACAGCACTGAACAAAGGCAGAAAACCCTTTAGCAATGCCTAAAGAGGTATTAAAAACCTCAAGCTGCTCTGGAATGATCTAGGGCCTTCCAGTTCCCAGGCACATTGGCTCTGCCAGCCCTCCCCAAGGTTTGTCTTACCTCCCCACAGCCAGGAGGTGAGGGGGCACCACCTGCCTGTGGAGGAGGCTGGCTGGATATCTGCTCCCAGAGCAGGCGGAGGCAGAGCCTGGCACCCTGGGCAGTCTTCCCCATCAAGGGACCAAGCGAAGGGCACTGCTGCAGCCTCCTCAGAGCATGCTGTGGGTGACTGCTGATCCTGGCAGGATCATCACTTACCAATGGGATACTTGTGCTTGTCCGTGTCGATGCCAGCATAGACCACCCCTCCAAACAGGTCACACATGACGGCTGCCAGGGCTTCTGCGTTCAGCATCCCGTGCAGAGCCCCCACAAACACCGTCTTGCTGGGATCAAGCCGCTGTGACGGACTGCGCACAAAATTGCTGTCTGCCAGCACCCATGGGATCACTTGCACCTGAAACCATACA
The DNA here is from genome assembly GCF_000690535.1 of Cariama cristata. NCBI lineage: Eukaryota > Metazoa > Chordata > Aves > Cariamiformes > Cariamidae > Cariama > Cariama cristata. Next base: position 36,648 of record NW_009626260.1, on the reverse strand, counting down.
CAAGCAGGTCGGGTCAGCCAAGGGCCTGAAAAGCCACACACTGTGCTGCTCCAGTGCCCTCAGCTGACAGCAGAGGCCATCCGACCCTCAGACTTCACCCCCAACCTGCAAATGTTGCTTTGCTATCGCTGCTCAGGGTCTACAGCCAGGGTGCTACAGCTCTGGAGCTTCAGCCTTGCTCCAGACACCTCCAGAGAGCCCACACAGCCTGTTCAAGAGAATGAAAACAACCGCCACACTGCTCTGCTTCCAGCCAAACTGGAATCCAAAACATTGGTCCCTTGGGGCTGGCAGCCAGGAAACAAATCGGTGCACAAGTGAATTTTACCTACTGCCTGCACCTGTGTTTACAGCCCAGTCAGATGCCTCCCTGCACAGGAGCCTGTTAGAAGATCAATGAAACAACCCACCCACTGCCAATTTTGATAGGAGCTGCCATCTGCTAGACAGCAGATACAGGGCTCTGAAGAGGAGAAACTTCTGCCAGAACTAAATCACCAAGCATGAAAGTGCTGCCAATAGCCAGACACAGGGAGAGCTGTCTGGAGTGCAATTAGTTTGTGCCTGTCTAGATAAGAGCTGAATCTCAATTCTTTAACTCCACAAACTCACACAGTTGTATCTGACCGATAGCTAAGGTCACCCTTTACTGGAAGGCCAACCTGAGCCTCTGGCAGCCTGAGCACCTCCACCTCCAGAGCACAGGTCAGCCAGCCAAGGCTGCACTGGGGAGCAGCTGCAGTTACAGTTGTGGATCCAAAATATCTGCCTGCAGTGAGCATGAAAGACATTCATTCTGCAAGCAGACAAGGTCTAATAAAGCACCAAAGGGATCAAAGTCTGTCTCTGCAAGCAAAGGTGTGCTGAAAGACGCATGAAGCAGTAAAATCCCTGTTCCCATGCTCCTTTCCAGCTAACTAAAGCTGCTTGGCTTCACGAAGCCAGGGTCTGCCACAGATCCAGGAGCTCCAGGTCCCAGTTTCTGACACAAGCTGTTCTGAAGGACACAAATACGGATCTGACACTTACCTCTTTGCCGGCATCCAGCCCTACCACAGGAACACATCAATTAAAGATGGTCAAAAGCCAGTTTGACTTCTGCTGCTCTGTTTTAACCCTGCTCTGCCCACAGGGTAACACTGTGCATCCCCTTGTCTCCCATGATCTCATCAGCATGTCCTGCTGTCATCTGTAGGGCTATTCTCATGGGCCTGGCTCACCTCTTTGCAGCGCATCCTACGGCTGGACATCTTGAAGTAGTATTCACTGAGCCCATCAGGGCTTAGCAGGTCCTGGGAGCATGCCTGGAGCAGGGCACGCACAGACTTCTCCGACTCAAACACCAGATAGACATATCCTTTAGAGATGAAGGCAAAGAAGTAGCTGTTAGAACCGTAACAGAGGAGAAACAGATCATCCCGCTTTGCAGACACCCTCAAAAAAAAAAATCACTCAGATGCCATCCAAAGTATCTTCACTGCATCTCCTTTGCAGTTCCCAACCCCTCCTAGGGGAGGGCAGCAGTTTGAGCACCCACCCCAGCAGACTCTGTATGAGACCCACCTGTGATGCACAGAGCCTGGCCAAGCTGGGAAAGAGCCCAAACTCAGCACAGCACAAGGGGGCAGGTTGCCCACATCCAGTGCCATGTAGGCTGCTGTCTCCCACACACAAAACCACACCTAGACGTGACAAGTGGGCACTACCAGCCTGGCCACAGTATAGTCTGCAGGAAAACAGACTTTGCTTCACATTTAAGATTTCCTGGCCCAGAAATACAAGTTCAGGGCTTTAAAAATCACTTCCATCAGCGCCAGCACTCTACCTTGCATTGCTGTGGTGACTGAACAAGGCTATTAGGCACCACCAAGCCTACAAACTACTCACTCCTTACCCCATAACTCATTACTGCTTACACAACACATCAGCCCAGCTACTTCAGACAGGATTATGCCCCAGGCTCAGTTCACCAGTCCCCACAGCCTGCCAGCTTGCTGCAGATGCACATTTAGAATCACTGCATGCGCTTTATGCCAAGGGTGCACATGCTTTAGGTGTTTGTGCTGGCAGTGGAGACTAGTGGCTATTGCCCAGAACAAGACAGCCCCACATGAGGCTCCAGAAGCACCAGAGAGGGTTTCCCCCCCACCCCACGCTTCTGCCCAGCCCTGCTAGGGACAGGTGGGGACACCAGCTTTGATGTGACAGTGCTCTGCAACCCTGGTGCTGACCCAAGTGAGAGCGGGACATTTACCCTAGGGTGCTCTGTACCATCCAGTCACCAGCATGCAGCCGTACCATCCCAGCATCCGTGCTGTAACATAGCATGGGAAAAAAGTAACCCTACCGTGTCGCTATTACCTTTAGGCATATTACCTTTGGGAGGGCAGCGTGGGTGTTTGCCATCCTTACCAGGCCACTCCACACTCAGGGAGCCAAAAACACGGAAGGTGTTGATCAGTCCAGCTACAGACAGAAGGAGAGAAGTCAGCATCCCCCCAAAAAGCTCCATCTCACACCCTCCTGATGTCAAAACCCAAGGCCTCAGTGTGGGGCTGGGGGCTGCTCACCTTCCGTAATGTCCCACGGGACTCCTCCCAGGAACACTTTGCAGGAGTAGACAGGGTTCTTGTAGTTTCGGGGAGGCAGCTGCCCACTCCAGGTGCAGGTTGCTTCATTCACAGCTTGGACAAGCACAAGCAACACTCAGTACAGGACCATTTACTCCCCACTCTCCCACAGGTCTCCAAGCAAGTCCCCATATTCCACAACTATAGGTTCTGCAGTGCTGCAACAGCAAGAGACAGCTGCCCCGACAGCCTGCCCATTTCAGCAGGTAGAATCAAATCAGGCTTGAGCACAGAGAAAGGTCTGATCTGCTGCAAACTCATGTCCAGCCACATCACCTGCACAGAGGCCACCTATGTGCCCTCCCAGAAGCACAAGACCATCACCACACACTGAAGCCTGCTGAGGTCCACCATCCAACTTACCTGCTGCTTGCCTATGAAGCCTGGCTTCTCTTTCGATACTGAAGGGGTCTTCTGGAGAGTCCAGGAGATCCCAGGAAGGCCACGCAGATGCTCCAGGCCACCTTTTCGATGCATTGGCTGGGGATGAAGTTACTGCAGCCAGGGCAGTTTGATCTTGATCCAGCCGGGACCCCACTCCCATCTTCAGTGGGTCTCTTGACACCCCACTGAGGGGCAGGAAGGGCAGAGGTGGGGAGATGCGAAGGCTTGACTGCAAGATAAAGTCCACATTAAAAGCCAGCTTCCAAGTAGAAGCATGTAATATTGGAAGCCATGCATCACACTGTGGCCTTGCCCTCACCCATGGCAGAAGGGGGCTCTCAGTGCCCTCACCCACAGCAGAGGGGCTTCTCAGTGATCTCCTGTTTTCCTGAGACCCTCTGAGGTCTGGCAGAGGCAGGAAAGCAGCTACCTCACCAGTAGCCTGATGGGACCACAGTTTCCCCCGGAAAGGCCTGCCCTGCCCCTGCAGCCATTTCCTACTGAACCTATGCCAATTTATCAGCAGCAGGGATCATTAAGCAGGAGGTACCTTGCAGACCACAAAGCCAACAGCTGTCCCCTGCCTGCACAGCTTCAAGGACAGCTGCCACCCCCAGGGAGCACCAAGCACCCCAGGAGGAGCTTCAGGCCTTGCCTGCAGCAGGCAGGGCTTGCTGGCAGCACCCACTAGCAGCCAGCTGGCTCTTGCCCTCCGCAGACCAGCTCCCAGGCCTGACTGACCAGAGTGTCAGCTCAGCTGGCTGCAGACCCAACCGCTCACAGGTTTAACATGCCTCTGCCAGGGTGGAAGGAGTAAAAGCACAGATTAATAAAACAGCAGGGATGCGAGACACTGTGCAGCTTAGAGTGTCAGCCGCTCTGCAGATCTAGCCATGTGCTGCTGCGGCACAGCCGCCTACGCCAAGGCCATGCTGGGGAAGACCTGACCTTCACGAACAAGGCCAGCACAAAGCCCTACCACCCTGCACTGCCTGCCATCAGAGCCCAGGGTGCTGCACCTGCTTACAGCACCCCTGCTCAAGATCCTACCACCCACCCTAGAGAATCAGGACAATCAACTCCACATCAAGCCAATTGTGTCCTTCACACCAGCCCAACATGGGGTCAAGGCCACAGCTGCACCACAGCAGAACCAGGAGCAGCTTGGCCCTGGTTTTAGCCTCAGGTCCTGAGGACAAGCCATGCAGCAGCACCCACAGAGCTGGCCAGAGCCAGGCTGTCCAGATGGCACCCAGAGCTGCCACTCACGCTGCAACACAGACCCAGCAGCACAGACTGGGTCAGCAAGAGACACTCGCCTTGCTCACTGTCTTCCAAATTTAGCTATGCTTTAGGGAATGGAAGCAGGCTAGACCCAGTTGTTTCAGAAGAAACAGTCCTCAGATGGAGAAGTGCAGTCAGCAAATGGGAAGGGCAATGAAAGGCAGGGACAGGAGCTTCTGAGAAGCCTGGGCTGGAGCCTGGAGGCAGCTGTGCTGACCAACCATCTTCCTGCTGGGATCAGGGCACAGACACCCTCCAGCCACACACCAGCTCAAGCACTCAGGCCCCTCTGGGAGTTACTTTAACCCATTAGGGCTGCAAAAACAAAGCCAAAAGGCCAAAACATTTAGAAGAAAAAAAATACAAGGATACTGCTAGTTTGTGCTGACAGGGGACTGCATGAGCAGCCCTTCTTCCAAACCCTCAGCTGCAGGAGAACCTCACTGTGTTAGTATGGGCATGACAGCTCCCTCCAGCACTCCTTTCCCTTTCTGAGCAGGCAGGGCTGCTGCCTGCAGCCCCCCCCAGCTTTCCCATGCTCCCCAGAAATACAACAAGACACCAGGCACCACAGAGGGGGTGCAAGACCCAAACTTACAATCAAGTCTGAGAGGTGGTCGGAGCCAGAGCTGAACCCACTGGTGTCTGAGTCCGAGGGGCTGCTGGAGGGGGAGTCCAGGAGGGAGCGGGAGTCTAGGCGGGAGTTCCTCAGGGTCGGCGTGGAAAACTTTTCTGACAGGTCCGAACCAATGGGATCTAGAGGCAGGAAACCCAGCGGGGGCTTCCCCAAGACATTCCCAAGAGGGTTATTCAGCATGCTGAGAACTGCAACAGAGAAAGAACCCATCAGTGCTGCAGCATGACACACCTCCTTCCCTCCCAGCTCTTCTGGCAGAGGCCCAGGAAGGTACTGGGCTCCTGTCAGCCCACAAACAGCTTGTCCAGGAGGTGGCATGTCTGGCCAGTACCAACTCTCTGCACAGCTCCAGAAAGGCTGCAAGCTCTTTGCCATCCATTGCAGCATGGTGCTGCACAGCTGGAGCCAACGGCAACAACCTGGTGTGGCTGAGAAACACAGGGGCAGGTTACCCTCCCAAGGCTGAGATCAGTCAAGAGATCCCACTTCATCTGGGAGCAGAACTGGAGACCCCATGCCCTGGTTATGGACCTCATACAGGTGCTCCAGACAGGTTCCTCCACCCAGTCCATGCTGTTACACTGGCATTTCTTGCTGCTTGTGCTGGAGCAAGCTGGGACCCAGGGGGTAGCAGCTACCCATGCAGTTTTAGCAACGGGGGGCACAGACTAGGCCCACAGCCAGTCTTTGCTGCACACACCGATGGCAAGGCTGAGAGAAGCAAGGCCTGACCCATTAGCAGGCATTTGCAGGCTCAGAGGTGGGACGCCACACACGTCAGCCCCAAGAGGAGCTGGCTACAGGCAGCCAGCAACGTGCCAGTCTGGCCTGCTGACAAAGGAGACACTTCAGTCAGCAGCAAGCACCGTCCCCAGTACGCGTTCACAACAAGCTTGTCTGGTCAGGCCTTTGCCCGAGAGTCAACAGACAAGTACGCAGCAGACTGCTTCCCTCGCACAGCAGCAGGTTTTCCTCCCACTGAGGAGAACCAAGGCAAGCAAATTCCTCCCTGCAAACAGAGCCACGCCCCCACCCCGAGTGGAGCACCAGGCCACCAAAGGGTCATGAAAGTCCCATCCTGTTCTGTGGGTCAGTGGTGTGTGGCCAGCTGCCACCCAAAAGGAGAGGGAACACAGGGCAGGCTTTGCCACCCAGGATCCCACAGGGGCATGACACCAGCCAGCTCTATTCAAAAGGAGCAAGTCTCAGCAAGCTGAATGTGTCCCCAAACCAAATGAAAAGCGCAAAGCATTCAGAAATGGTTTTAATTATTCAGAGGCTGCAAAACAAGGCAGCTTGCCCTGAAGCTTTCAGTTTTCAGCAAAGCAAGTTTGGGATCCACTCGATATCCTCCAGCCCCACCTGATCTCGACCAGCTAGGATCACAAGGTTAACCCAGATTTTCAGTAGCTCTTGTGCAGAAGAGGATTAATCATCCAAAACACTGCCCAAACCAGGCAAGTAAAAATTGGCATCATGCTCAAGCGCACTATGGTCAGATACCAGTACCAACTTAGTACCAGCACCAGAGAAAGCTGCTGAGCATACTCAAAGCGAGACGCTGGGATACACCTGTCCCAAGCTGTGTTATCCAGTGGCATACATGCCAGGCAGCTGGCATCTCTAGCCTGATGCTACAGGGAGAAACCTTACACCACCAACAGATACCCCAGGAAAGGTATAGGCGAGTCCTTTACTTGAAACATCTACCTCAACCCAAGGCAGAGCTGGTCTGCAGGAGCCCTGAGTAACAGTCACAGCATCTTCCCACATTTGCAGAGCCTTATCCCTGCTAGTTTCCCCAACGCAGGTCCATTGTGGCTACAGCACAGGACTACGAACTCACCTCCGACCACACTTGGAAAGGGACCCCCTGCCCTTTGAATGTCTGCTTGGCTCCCCCCAGCAGCAACACCTGTGCTTACATCCAACCCCACAGCTACAGAAAAACCTCACCGGCCCAGCAGTACTTACCCTGGGCAGAGCTCAAGGGGCAGCAGCCCCGTTAGCGGCAGCGGGTAGCTGAGGGAAAGCTGCCGCAGACAGCTCAAGCTGGGGAGGAGACTGCTCCCTCCTAGTCACAGCACAGAGCAGGGCAGAGCATCTCCCAGCCCAGGCAAGCCGCACTACGCTGGTTTGCCGACTTCTCTGAAGCCACGTGATGTGTTTAAAAATACAGTCAGTGTATTGTTCAAGGGAGAGAGCTGAATTTGTTAAACAGGCTCAAAAATCTGATTAGTCACTAAACAGTACAAGAGTCAAAGCAAAGCAGCTGATCCCACGGCCCAAGCCTCACAGCTGACAAACACTCCAGCACCAACACCCTCCTCCTCAGGCACTGAGCACAGTGGGTTTGGAACACTGGACAGCAAGCAGTCTGGTGCTGACCCCATGTGTGCAGCATTCCTAGAGACCTAGAGTAGCAAATGCCATGCAGATTGCTACCAGGCAATGCTGTCCTGCACCTCATCTCCTGGTTATGAGAGATGCAGGACCAGAACTCTATTTGGGATACATAAGCAAGGGTTCAGGGGCTTATCAGGAGCTCCCAAAGGCATTACACAGTCCAACTGCTCTGCTCAATTTATTTCACCCTCATCTCTGCCACCACTCTGGCTTGCCACAGCTTACACATTTGCTCCCAAGATTGCTTAGCTCGCACCACAGCTAGAAAACCAGTAAGGCCAGTATGAGTACATTCAAGTAGCAGGATTACAGGCCTTTAAAGGGATCTACTGTCTGCACATCTGAGTTTTAGCACCTATCACCAAGCAAAATCCTGCTGGCTACAACTGACCCACTCCTAACCTCGTGTCCTAGAAGCACTGACATCCTGCTGTTAACAGATGGATTTCATCCACTCCAGAAGCTTTGACAGGTCTGCACAGGCAGTGCTTGGTTACACTGAGCTTGTGGGAGATCCCACATCACCCCAGTGGGTCTAACTCAGCTTCACTTGGTACCTACAGCCACTCACAGGGACACTGGGAGGAAGAGTCATGAGTCACGCTCAGCATTTCCTCCTCTACATTTGCTTAGCGATCAGGTTGTGCCCCCTCAAGCCAGCCTTTGCAGGTAGTCTAGGAAACACTAGCATGAGACCAGATCTTATTTCTCATCGCCCACAACCCAAAGGCTCCCTGCTCTAACCCTACTGAACCCCCTCCAGGTGGATGGGGCACAAGAGCCTGACAAAGGTTGCCCACCTGAAAAAAAAAAGCTCTCAAAGCATTGGGACCACTCAGTAAAACCACAATTCTTCCATGGAAGTCAGCCTTGTCTCCCCTCCCAAGCAGACAGCTTGCTGAAGAGAAAAAACATTTCCAATACACATGCAAGATGCATCAGCAATTTCTGGTGTCAAGAGCATCCCTCAAGATCCCAAAGTGAGGCACCAAACATCAGGTAACTACTCAGACTAAGAAAAAAACCCAAGTCCAAACAACTAGGAATTTTTCACATCTATAGGGGAAATTTTAACTGAAAGGTCAACGTGATTCTCATTCATCTGCTCATCCACAGCAGCCCTGCTGTCCAGAGCATGGCAGTTTGCAGAGAGCTTCTGGAACTTTTCATGCCTCTGCTTGGAGCTGCAAGAGAGGCACATGCCAACACTCCTTTGCAGGGGACAACAAAAAAAGGTAGCTTTTAATAGAAACTTGGCTCTGACTTTTGACTCACTGCTGCAGCTTTAATGACTGGATTCAGAGCCAGACTGCTCCATCTTTGAGCACATCAGCCAAACACTGACGGATTTAAGAGCTCTGTGAAGCAGTCTCAATACCAGCACGGCAGTCTTCCAGTTCATGGGTACTCAGGTCGCTCTCTAGAGAACAAGCATTTTATGAACCACTCTTCTTCCTTAGTTGAGCTTTCCCTAGTAAATGCTATCAGGACAATGCTATTGCAATACATCCTCTTCATACCTGCATCATCCTGGCAACCCCAAAGATACCAAGGGGAGTACACAAGAATTTTAGACCTATCACACCCAAGCCAGACACTCTGCAGCAGAAGGATGCAGCCACACTGAGCCCATGGCAGTGGTTTCACAGGGTGACTAGTTTCAACTCTTCAGGTCAATCCCATCCTGTAGACCCCAAATTATCTTTTAAATCTGGCTACCAACCACCGAGCTACCACATTCAACATGAGCTTACCCAATCTCAAGCAGATCAATCCATCAGCACAAGCTGCAATTCATAGCACGCACCTTGGGAAATGCAACCCAACAGCCAGATGCCCAATACCCAACCCAACCAGCCTCAGAACAGTTTATATTCTTCTATGTGCTGGTTAGACTTGCAATTTCAGATTTTCAGCACCTGCCCAGGAACTTCAAGTATATGTTTTCTTCCCCACACACTATAATTCACAGCCATTTAAGAATTAGATCTTCTTGGTAGCTTTGACCAAGCCCATTTTATAAGAGATAGATGTAAAGATGAGCACTAAGGAGCCAGGCTTACCAATGCTGGCAGCTCAGGGAAGGGCTTGGGTAAATAAGCCACCTTATCACTATGCTGATGACAAATGACACTTTAATACCTTTAATAAGACCTTAAGATACGAGCACTACACAGAGCATCCACTGAATTTATTCCTGACAGCTAGAGTTGACAAAAAGCACTGCCACCATTAAGCTGTCCTCTGAACAAGTACTTCTGCTTTAGCTTGGGTCTGCAGGAGACCACCCAGCAGAATAAGCCAACAGCACATTAGCAGAGCAGTGCTGATGCTCTTCGCTCCTTGGTGCATCAGTTTTAGTCAAGTTCTCTGGAAACTGAGTCTTGCCCAGGCCAAAAACCTCTCACCTTACAGCTCTCCAGGTCTTCATGCTCAAGTTCTTTCCTTACACCGTAAAGATAGTGGAAGCTTCCCCACAGAGGAAAACATCATTTGCCATAGTGCAACGCACATCACAGCCTCTTCAGAAGCCTGAAGGCACACGTAACTGTGTGCGTGCACACAAGAAACTCCTGTTTCAGGAGCACGCCAGGCTCCAGATTCTTACATTACCAACAATGTCTGGCACTTGCATGTTTAATACGCAGGCAGTTTGACACCACATCTGGCAGTGGCACCAAGTGCTAGATAAGCACATGCATGCACTTTTGTGAAGTCATGCCCTGAAGATGCATTCCAGCTGTTAAAAGCTTGCTGCAGGGCTGGAAGAAATCCTACTTAGAAGGGATCAGGACTTGCCTGAGCAGGTCTATGACATGGAGGCCTTCACAGGGTCACTTTTGCTGGCTGGCACCACCAGCAAGGTTAGACAGAGTGACATTTCAGTCTCCAGAGAGGAGATACCAGCAGTTTGTCTGCTGGGAGATTACTCAGCACAGGAAGGATGGCAGACTGTCAAGACCTCCCCTTCATCCAACAACTACTACTTACACTGAAAGTCCACCCTTCTGCCCTGATCTCCTTGCAGAGGCAGGGGTGAAGAGATCAATAGGAAAGCTCTTACCAAGAGAAGCAAAACAGAAGAGATGGGTATCAGTGCCAGTACACTTCTGCTTCCACTCAGCGACACCTGCTGTGCCCAGAGGCTGTGAAGCCATATGTACATTTGGGGCAGGACTGCAGAGGAGGGAAGCAGCATGACCGAGGCCCTGGAGACTGAACACAGTGCAGTTTCTTTTGTCATTCATCAAATAAGCTTGTAAAGAAAAAAGGCTGATGTCCTAAACAATAGCCTGCTGCAGTTCCAGAAAAACAGCTCGTCTGCAGTTTTTACCACCCAGCCAGACTCTACCCTGGTGGGGTGGGAGCAGGCTGAATGTTTTAGTCAGCCAAAAAGCAGCACCTCCTACAGACACTAAGCAACTTCATGGCAAGAGAAACACTTTCATGTCTGAAAGGCAAAGAGGCACCTTAACCACCTCCTACAGCTACAGTTAATGTCTCTGTAGTTATGGCAGTGACGCAGCCAGACAAGCTGCCAGAGTGAGTTTTCCCCCCTCCATCACACAAGAATTGAGCTGCTTAAAACATGACCTGCTCACCACAGGTGAGGGGGCAATCAATACTCCAGACTAATCTTAAGTGAAGTTTTAGCACTTCATGTCTGCAACCATGGGATCCTGCACTGCCTGCAAGAAGTTGGCATGCCTGCAGCTGCAGCATGGGGACACCAGCTGAACGAGGCCCAGCCGAAGCTGCAGTGACAGTTGTAGGGCTGCAGCACACAGCAGGGGAACAGGTTTTGCTTGGTGAAGGAAGGCAGACATCACACCTTAACAGGGAGCTACAGGGAACGGTCAGGCTCTTACAGGTGCACAAAAAAATAGGGAAAAGCTGCAGCAAGAGAAGTGGCACAAAAATTTCTTCCTCTTTAGTGGAGCAGCTAGGGGACAGGGCCCAGAGGTTGCAGGGAACTCTGTCCTTAAGCCCTCATAGCTCATCTGAGCAGCACATTGGATACTTCCAGAGGTCTTGCCCAGCTCAAACCCCGATTATATTCCCATCGCTCCAACGGAAAGAGAAGTCACTGCTGTTATGAGAAGAGCCACTTGGAGTCAAAGGCACACATCCTCTCCGGAGCCATACATCACAACAGAAGTCCTGATCATCCTGAATCAACTGCCAACTTTCAAGAAAAGCATCTCCCAGAACAGCAGATGTAATCAAACCAGCACTAACGACCATTGAAATAGGAACTACAGCACAGCCTTTTGTTTCTGAACTACAAAAGAGGAACTTCTGCTCTGACAGATTCTTCATTTGGGACAGAGAAGAACTGAGGATATTCAGGCAGCTATTTCTGGTTTGCTAAGAAGGGGGCAGGGGAATAAAAAAACAGGCAGCATGATCCCACAGCTGAACCACAGAATTAGAGTCAGGACACCTGAGGTCTATTCTTAGTTCTGGCACCAACATGGTAAGTCACTTCCCCAGCATGCCCTGAAACAGCAGCAGAACTAGGAACAGAGAAGCTTATTGCATTAACATTTGAGAGCACAGGTCCTTCCCCTGCACAGGGAGCAGGACCTGGCTGACAACAAGCCTCACTGCTTCCTGAGGCAGGAAGTTTACTACTGTGTTTCTGGGAAGGGAAAAGAGATGACCAAGGTAAATATAAAATCAGTAAAGACACCTAAAACACAACCCAGGATTAGAAGTGCACAGGTAATTGCATTCACTAAGCAGACTGCCACAACTGCGTTCATCTTTAAAAAGATCAGAACATTGAAATACAGCCGGTTTTAACATGTATCAGTCCTGGAGATATTTAAAAGCCAACATATTCAGGTCAAATTCTGCACAACAAGCTTCAGCTTTGCAAGCCTCAAGAACACACACTTCTATATTAAGTACCAAACTCCTCTCAATTATCTGCTGCAACATCCAGGGTGCAAACTCTGCAGCATGTGTTACTTCACACACTAACAAGGATGACTGACTCATTTTCACTGCTCAGCTGCATCATAGTTTGCAGGGTGTCAAGTCCATCAGGATACCACCTTTAGGAGAAGGTATGTTCTTTAGAGGGGGATTGGGGGGAATCAGCTGTTTGCCATACCCCTTTGGGCAAGGCAGCAGGCTGCAGTAAAAGAACAACTAAAAAAAGATAGGTTTTAGTCCCAAACGCAATTGTATTTGAAAAATGGCACAAGTGCCTCACTAAGGCATTCAGCTGGCATAAAGCCACTACTTCATCACTAGATTGGCACACCCAGCACCACCAGTGTTGCCTGCAGGTTCCCAGTTACCTTCCAGAAGCTCGCATGCCTCAGGTGCGGAATCACAGCTTTAGGGGTTTGCTTCACCTTCCCTTTGCATGCTTGGAGAGAAAACAAGCCAGAGGGCAAGGAGAGAAGCTGGGCATTTCTCCATGGCCATCTCAAACAGATGGCAGCTGCTGCTGTGTCTGAGAGCAGTCTGAGCTGGCAGTAGCACAGACATCACCTGTGATTCAGCTGTTTTGCCAGCACCCAAGGGATCACACACAAGGCAAGAGAGCCCAGAGACAGGGATACAAGGTGCTGAGATGGAAGATGCAGCCCTGGCTGGAGATGCCCTGCCCTCAGCCCACACCCTCTGGGATGCTTTAATTCAGTCCCACAGTGACACCACATAGTGACTGTGTGGTGACAACTCAAGGACCACGGCACCTTTTGGAAGCAGATCATTTCAGAGCCAGCTCAGCAGAGGTGCTCATTTAAACAGGCCTTGTTCTGGGAACACTCAGTCAGCCCATGAATTAGTTTCTACAGCCCAAGGCTACTTCTGCCACCCTGCAGCAGCTTTCCTATCCCACTTTGAGCAGGACATTGGACTAGATAAGCTCAGAGGTCCCTTCCAACTTGAATTACACTACCACCCTAAAAAGACAGCCTGTCAAGAGCACTGCAGATGGCCTAAGAGGTCCTCTTACAGCAGTCCTACATGTAGACATAAGTCAGCAAGATGCATTTCAGCTGTACAAAGAGGCCAAACACTCTCTGCTGTCTCACTGGCCTTGCCCCCAGTGACACTGCAATGACAGGGCATCCTGCAACACCACACTACACAGCCTGGTTACCAGAGCAGCACAAGGGACAAACAAGTCTAAGGAGGACCAGGTGCTGATCTCACGGCCTGTCCCACCAGAGCTGGGGAAGGGGAGGACCAGGCATCACTCCTACCTTCTGCTACAGGCAGCCCCAGCACACAGAAAGCAGCTCCAAAAGCTGTGCAGAAGTCCAAGCAGTTCCCCCACCCAGCTCCAAGTGGAAGCACAGAGCAGCATGTACTGTGGAATTTGTAATGAAGGCACTGAGACAAACACACATTCAGGGCCTCTTTTAAAGAGCTACCATATTACCATGGATGAAGCTGCAGCAGAGCTTTTCATGCCTGCTCTGCCCAGCAAGCCAGCATCCTATCCACTGCTCAGACATGTAACAATGCAAGAGTTGGAGGAAAACCTACCTGCCCCATCTCTCATTTGACTGGCACAATTTTGGGGGTGAATCTTACCCCAGGCCAGAGCTCACACACCCCTAAACCGCCCTGCCATTACCTCCAATAACAATCACAATGGGAAAGAAAAACTAAGCTACTAACTGCCTAAGGCAGCACAGAGTCACTGAACAACAGCTCCAATGATCTCCTCAGAAGGGAGCACACTTGTTAAGGCTCACTTCAGGAGCTAGCCAAGGTGCACATGCTCCAGACTACAACTTGAGTCAAAAGGTTACAGCAAGCTGCACAAGCATGATGTATTTGTACACCCCAGCATCGCCAGGCAGTGGAGCACCAGTCAACATGTCTATGAAGTGTGTAGATCTGCCACTACCAGAGTATTTTCATCACCACACTGCCAACAGCTTTGAGCAGGATCAGATGCTTAAGGAGTCTGTCTTCCTTGCATCCACTCTCATCCACTGTTGCCCTCCAGAGAGCACACAGGCAGCAGCAATGGCCCCTCAGGGTTGCTCCAGAGGCTACAATAAAACATCCTACCCTGACAGAAGTCAAGGAAAGGGTTTTGGGTGGTGCATATCTGCTCTTGCAAGCCAACTCAGCACAAGACTGGAGGCTGCCCTGACCACCTTCAGTTCTTGCTGGATACAAGCAGAAATGCTGGTTAGATTTCTGTTCCAGTTACTCATCCATTTGCATCTTCTATTTTACAGCATCAGTGCAAATAAAAATAAATCTGTTTAGAAGCTGCCCAAATGGAAGCTTTAAGAGGTGGATTAAGAGCAACTTCCATTAGAAACCAATTGCAAACTCAAGAGTTTTGATACTTGTTTTACTTACTTGATACATATCCTATTCTGCTACGGATCAAATACTGCTGCCAAATGAGCAGCCTACAGCTATTAAGTGCTCCCTGCTTTCTACTTCACAGCACAACTGGCTCCAACCAGCAGTTGAGAAATCAGCCCATGGAGTGTGAGCAGCCCTTACTGAAACATGCTTAAGAAACAAGGGCCCATTAAGCATCCACACCAAGTGGATCCTCAGAAAAGCCCTACAAGAACTAAGGTGGCATGCAGCAAGCTTTTAGTAAGGCTGTCTCAGGTACTCCTGAAGTACAACCACCAGGCAGGAGACCATGCAAGTCAAGCCAGCTCCCAGCTTTATTCCCTCAGAGCATTATTATAATTAACCTCCAGACAGAAGGCACCATCACCATGTTTGTGCTTCCCCTACTAAGCCCTGAACAGTAGGCAGGCTGCTCCAGAAGGACCAGGGCTTAATGCACAGCTGCCAGGAAAGCCTATCTTCCTTTAAAGGCAACAAAGAACACTGAGAACATCAGGAATTCAGGATCCCCACCACCAAGTCTTTGGCTACCCATTTGCCTGAATCAGGTGCAGCTGAGGCCAGGAAGAGGTGGTCTTGCCTCCTTGTTCCAGCATAAGCAGCCATACCATCAGCAGCATGAAGGAACCTTTTATGAGTTTTCTAGGCAGACTTGGGTTTAAATCTGAGTAAGTGTCACTCAGGGTGAAGTGCTCCTACTCCCTAGACCTGAAGCTCCCCTTTCACTAGGGAGCAGAAAGTCCTTCTTGGATACTCTGGTGATGAGCTAGAGTTATCCAGGTGCTGAGCTCTCCTCTATCAGAATGAGCCTCTGAAACCTTCCTCTAGGAAGAGGAGAAGGATTTTCATGCAGGCAAGCACGAATATGCAGGAGTCGAGGGCACACCTAGGCAGTGACTGTCTTCTGAAGCCACTTGTCCAAAAGACAGCAATTAAAAGAACAGGGAGAGACCTGGACACACAGAGAGGCATAAGGCAGAGTGCTATAGAGCGGGCACTTGGCACCACATGTTAGCCTAGCAGCGAGTCAAACAGCCTGAGAGAACAGTCAGATCTGGGGCACTTCCCTCACTCAAATCCTCTGCCCCCTTCTAAGGTCTTCCTCAAGCTCTGCAGCTAAACGCTTAAACCAACAGCTCGAGGAAGGCCAGCGCTTGCTATGTTGTGCTTATTAGCAACAACCATCCTCAGACTGATTAGCAACTCTCACTTGGGGGGGGCTTCTCAGGTACCTGCCACCACATACACAGCATTTCCGAGGACAGTCTGAAAACAGCCCATCCTGGGGGAGCGGCTTACAAGTCCCTCCTGCTGTTGTCACAAAGAAAGGCTAGGAGTCCATGACAACTGTGTTTCCTTCTGTGCAACAGGTCTTTTCTTTCATCCTTCAGAGAAGCTGTTTTGCCTTGAAGACTTCAGAGTGATTTGTGCTCAGAGGCCTCTGCTATCTACCAGGTAATGCACAAGAGATCGCCTGCAGTTCTAGCCTAGCAGATTTTAAGCAATTACAGATATTCAACATGTTCAAGCTTATTGCACAAAGAAGTTGCTGCGCTCTGGGAAGTAGGAGAACCAAGGGCTGGAAAAATTCAGCAGTGCTTCCATACCACAGGCCATTTCTCTAGCACAGGAGCTACTGGAGCTGTAACCTTGCAGGCTGGAGAATGAGACAGCAGCAGGATAGGGCACAGATGAGGCTGGAGCAGCAGCCTCAAGAGCAGATCCAAGGAAAAGCTCAAATCTGTTGCTGCACCAGTAGTTTTAGGGTCACACAAGCAGAGAAGCAGATACAGCAAGGTGGTCCATCTGACACCACCAGAAAGAGCTCACCTGCTCAGGCTGAGCTCACCTAGAGGCACCAACATTCTCTCTGGAAGAAGAGCTGATCCTTCTGAAAACACCATTGTAGGTTAGCATTGCAAATTTAGTGTTAACAGACTGTTTTTAGGATGATTTCCCAGTGGGCAAGTCTACTGTCCCACATAGGGACAGCCTCCCAATGTAGGGCAGGACAGACCAGCCAGACCAAGCAGCTGGCATGCAGGCTAAAAACCAGCCAGGGACACCCAAAATCTGCACATGGATCTGCTTGTGTACTGCTGTCACCCATTCTCCAGGCAAAAATTGGATCGAGACCCCATTTGCTTGTGCTCCTTGAGGAACAGGGCAGTGAAGGTAAAGGATACCATCAAGGGCAGTCCCATCTCACTGCCTCTTAATCCCTCCTTGCCTCTGCAAAGCAATGAACTCAAAAGTCTTAACATAAGCGCCTGCCTACTATGAGGCTACTCTAAAGAAGGGAAAATGCTGCCCCAAGAAATACAGCTAGGGATGGCAGGAATGGAAGTGTTCAAGGTCAGTTTCCTGCAAAAGCCCCTCCCTGGGCCACAGAGCAGGTTTCTGGGACTTGCTGAAGTATTTCCAGCCTGACAGATCTAGTGGCAGCAGTGGATTTGAGATGCCTTTCCCACCATGAAACAGCGGTTCAATCCTACAGCCAATAAACACAGGCAGCTCGAGCCTGCAGCAGCTGCTGCCTCCCAGAGAGTCTTTCTCCAAACACCAGCTTCAGAGACCAGCAGCACATCCGGCACTCTCAAGGGCTAAGCACACATCCTCAGTGCGTTAGGGTGCTGGATCCAGAGGGAAAACTCATTACAAATAACCTTGCCTGAGTGCAAGGGGTTCATCGGCCCTTTGGGAAGATGGGTACATAGGCAGGATCGGAGTGTACAAACCAGCCCCACTGTTCTCTGGCCTCCTCTGGCACAGCCCCAGCTGGTGGCAGGCACCTGATCCCCCTGCACCAAGCTGCACGGTGACACTGCCCTTGGAGCGCAAGGTGACACCAGAAGGGTTTGCAGCCAAAGGTCCTTCCTGGGCTGAGAAAGCTCCGCACTGGCAGGGACTACAGACAGGAGAGGAGGTCTCAGTTCATCAGTACTCAAGCACAGGCACTGCAGGGGACCATATCAGCAATATTTTTAGCCTGACAGTTAGGGGGTTGTGTGGTGTTTTTTTTTTGCATTTCCACCCTTCTAGCCACCTCCCCATGGGTCTGCACAGCTGAGTCACTGCTGGAACCTTCCAAACGACTGGGCACCAGCAGCATGACAGCTCTGCTTGGCAGTGCCATCCCTCCCCAGCCCCCAGAGACAGCCCAGTGCTGACACAGCCTCACCTGCTTTCAGGACACCCTGATGGAGACCCTAGCCTTTGGGGCTGGGCCAGCTGCAGCCTCCCAGGCCTCAGCACTGGGCATGAGGAGCACTCAGACACAGCACCATCCTCTCTATGTCCTCCCTCTTTGTCACAGAACGGCTAGGCCACCTGGAAGCATCAGCCGACTCCTCAGATCTGTACAGCTTTCAGACACAAGAACATTCCTCTGCCACCCAGAGAGGAGTGTTTCACAGCCTTTCAGAAGGCACTCCTGAACTACAAGATCTCCTCTCCCAAAGAGCTCCACATTGCCACTCCAAGGCCCTTACAAAGGAGAAAAAGATGAGGCTCTGCAGACATGGGAGGTGTGGGCAGGCTGAAGCAATACAACAGCTGTGCACAGTTATCAGCCTTTCACTTCTCCAGCCAGCATACACCATCCTCACAGCTCTTGGAGCAGGAAAGTAACAGCAGCCCAGACCAAGGAGCACTCCCGGTCCAGCTGCTGCACACCTGGGAAGGAAGGGTGGGCTTGAGAGGGAGAACAGTCTCAGGACCACAACACCCCCAGCCACACAGCACTAGACCCTCTGCACAGCCTCTGCATGCCAGAGGCTCCTCTGGAGAAACAGCACAGCTGCATTTGAGCTGGTTTTACACCCCAGTCATCCCCCTTTCATGTCCTGAGGGGAATACCAGGAGTGAGAAGTGAGGAAACAGGCCTCTCCAGATAGTAGTGGGTGCCATCTTCCAGCAGCTGTTACCACAAGTTGTCACAAACACCCACTGGGTGCAGATCATCCAAATCCAGGACAGTGCCTGAGGTCAGATCCTTTCTACTGCTCTTCCCAGGTCTCTGCGGCAGGCAGCAGCTCCAGCACAATGCACTGCAGTCAGTGAGGGCACCTGACACCAGATACACCCTCTGCAAGCAGGGAGGTTACTGGAGCACCTTCAAACTATCTCCAAATAAATCTCCCTCCTGAAACCAGAAGCCCCTCCACCCTTGACAGTGAACCTCCATGAACACAGTCCACTCAGCCCTACCGCCCAACCACAAAGGTTCAAAGCCTGCCACAGGCTTACGCGAGCACTGCTCGCCTGCCTGTCGGAGCGCTGCAGAGACATCTGCACCTCTGCCAAGACAGCCTGGCAGGAAGCTGGCCAAGAGAGCACTGGAGATGGCTACAGCAGATCAGGTGGGGCTGGGACATCCGCACAGAGTGGCAGTCTCAGTGTGCGACAGCCCTTGTTCTGCAGCACCATCGTGCACCAAGCCCCAGGCACTGTGGTTGTTAGAACCTGCAGAACCATTCAGCATGGATGTTGCCTGCTTTAATGTGCTCTTTAATATAAAGATCCTATAACACAGCTTCAGTGCCCCATAGTCTGTTAACAATTATAAGGAGCTCAGTGCCCAGCTCTAAGGCACCTGTCCAGCCCACTGCACACTAGCAACTTTCATTTCTCCCTCCTCCTTCAAGGTTTCAGCTGACAATGAAAGGAGGACAGATACTGAGTGTGTGGTATTCCCTGGTTCATTAGGGGAAGCCCATAGGACCAAGTGCTGGACAAGAGCAAGGCTTAATAAAGCTACTGCAGCCTGACTGCAAGTGGACCCCAAGTGCCTGCGCTAGGGCACACACGAAAGCCTATGTGCTAAGTCTTGCAGAAATTAGGTGTAGAAACTTGAGTGAGCTGTGCTGATGAAGCTGTTTCAAACTCTACTCCCCCATGAGTGGTTTTTTGGTTTGCTTTTTTTTATTACAACCCATGCAGCAACATTCAGGGCTGTGTCCCAGAAGCTCTCCCTATCCTGAGGGCAGCATCCCCTGGACAAAGGTGGTCAACAGCACCCCATTGCACCACCCCCCTCCCCAACATCTACATGGGCAAATCACACTGCCCAGGCCACCCCAGAAGCTATCTACATTCCTGTCAGTACCAACTTTATGCCTGGGGCCTCCTGTGTCACCCAAGTCTGCACAGAGATGCACTACCCTTTTAACAAAGCAGCAGCGTGCTGCTATAAAGGGATGAGTTTCTGTAGCAACCAGGCTGAACTTGTACAAACTCTGCCAAAGCACTAGATCTTTCCATGGACTGATACTTGAACGAACATACCACCATTTCCAAAACTGGTTTTTACAGGCCTTAAAGGCTGGGAGATGAACTCTTCCCTCTGTTATACCCCCCTGCTCTGTCTCCATGCATTAAGTTTGTGCATACAGCACTCCTTTCAGCTCCTGTGATTTTACAGAGAAGGCTGGTGCCTCTCGAAGAGTTAACTGAACCCTGCATCACTCTAGGGGAAGCACCCAGCACCCCAAAAACTTCCCATCCAATTCCAGCTCCAAAACCAGACTGGAGAGAATTGAGGGGGGAAGGGCAAGCCAGCCAGCAGCGCATAGCTGCAAGCCCACACCCTGCTCATCACGTAGATTTGCACTGGACCAAAAGAGTTAAAGCAAGAAGACATTCCACCGCACCTCCTCCAGCCCACTGCTAGGAGCAAGACCACTATTTCTAGTTGAACGTGGGAGTGGAGAAGGATCCCTCCAAGTCTTTCACCCAGCCTGCGAGCTGCCGGCTGAAGTTGTTAGTCAGGTGCCGGCTGCGCCTACCACACCCCACAGGCGGAGTTTGGCAGGCAATGCTGCCATAGCGTAGGAGCAAGTGGTGCTGCCTGGACTTTTACAGTCAGATGCAGGGGGGGGTCCCTCTCCAAGCACGCACATCCCTGCCTGCAGAGCTACCTACCACCAGGGATTTTCTCAGGCTGCCAAAGTGAAGTTCAGCCTTACTGCCACCCAGCGTGTTCAGCCTCCTGACACCACACCCCCCACCCACTCCCTCCAAACACAGGGAGAGGATTTCTCCACTCTCAGCAAGGTTATTCCTCTAGCAGGAAGCAAAACATAAGCCTTGGCACTTCTTGTCTGCAGTGAACTGACAGCAGAGCAGAGGGGGCTGTGGCACAGCCAGCCACAGCCTCCCCAACTCAACTGCCACATTACACAAGCATTATGGGTCAAGAAGCCCCCCCATCAGTAACCGCCAGTGCCCTGTTACACAAGCAAATCGCTCCGTTAGCTTTAAAACAGCCCAAAAATAAAAGGAATTCAACAACTGTTGCTGCATGTGTCAGCAGACTCACCGGACTGTGTGCTGGTTTGTGCTGCAGCATCAGAGTCCTGGGTGCTCCAGGGTCTGTCCCACCCTGTCAGGTTGAGGGACTGCAGGCCAAGGCACAGATCGTTGGTGTCTGGGAGGCCACGAGAAGACTCTTGCGTGGACGTGGGGAAAAGCATCCTGCTTGCCACTGCTTCTTCAGAGTCCTGGAAGTCTGCTCAGATTGAGAACAAACAGAAGCTTGAGAGTTCAGGGCTGCTTTTTTCTTTTTAAAGAAGGAGTTTTCCAAAGCACTAAGCCCCGAGCCAGGTCTCGTGCTGCTCTGAAGCCACAGCTTCTGCAACTAGCAGTTGCACCCCAAAAGGGAGGGCTACCATATGTCCAGAAACCAGCCCCCCACCCCCCTCAGCCCCTCCACCTTCCTATCCCGTCTGCATTACTGACTGGGTCAGCATGTGACCAGGCTGCTGATGCTTACTGTGCTGACAGTGACGTCACTCAGCCATGCAAGAGAACTGCATCAGCTCTTACAAAATAAAGGTAAGAAGAAAGGATAAGATTTCCCCTGAAAGCCAAGACGGCAGGCAGAAGGAGAGAGGTGCAGCTCCAGTAAATCAAGGGAGGCAGGCAGCACAAAAGCAGGGCTCCACAATACGGCTTGGCAGACAACAGGCTCAAGGCAGCAATCCCCCCAGCAACGACGATAGCAGCAGCAGCGACAGAGCAGACAGTTAGTTTTAGTGCTACCCAGCTCTCCTGTCCCCGCCTCCCTCCACCCACAAAACCCAAAAACACTTTAGTCCTGGACAGACTCCAGCTGCTGGCTCCAATTCAGAGCCCAATGCAAAGCTTCACAATTCTGCTAGCATAATCTATTTGGTTCAACTTGGCCACTGTGCCTCACTGACTCTGCATTGTTTACCACTGAGTAACAAGGATAACCTTCAACACCCCCCCCCCCAGAGAGAAGCCCATTATCCCATGTCCAGCCTGAGCAGGCACATCACACTGGTACAGGAAGAGGACCGGCCAGAGCACAGGACCCATTTCACATCAGAAATTTTTCATGGCCTGTTTACCTTCCGCCTGCCTGGCCCCCCCCCCGCCCTTTCCCAGCCCTCCCCTCCCCTGCAGGGTGTTCACAAGCCTACGGTACTGGAGACACCGGATTCTTGCCTCGGTTTAAGCCTGTGCCAACAGCCTAAGGACACACAGCAGGTTCATAGTCTGAGAATTCCAGTTTAATACGGGGATCTGGGGGCTGATGAAACCACAAGATGCTCAGCTGTGTTACCCGAAATCTGAGTCAGAGGGCATTTATAAGCCAGCTACCAAGCAGCAGCAGCTGTCTCCTCCTCCTCCCCCTGCCCCCACACCCTCCCACTGTGCCATCAGATGTACACCTCGCACACACCACTCGGCTCTTCAGTGGAGCGCTGCAGTGACTCCAGCCTGTCACGTTATCCCTCACGTGCAGACCCAGCCATCCCAGACAGCATTCCTGGCCTCCTTTTCCACATCCACATCCCATGCCACTCAGTTGCCCGTGACCTAGCAAAGCCCAAAGCAAAGGCTGGTGGCAGTTGGGTACCCTACATGAGATGCAGGGCACTGCTGCCAGCAGAGGTGGGACTCTCACTTTCACCCCACAGTGATCTGGGGAGCATCAACATTCCCAGATCAGTGAGGAGGCTGAAGCACTGCAGTCGAGATGAGAGCAGCTAAAACCATACCTGCTGGCAACGTGCCACCTTCCCCCTTCCCAGCTGCAGCCTCCTCCACAGCACTTCACCAGGATAGCATCCACTGGGGTTTTTTTTCCTACTCCCCTAGTAGTACTAGTACAAGCTGTAGTGCCAATTCAGTTACATTACTATCAAGCACCTGTAACAGCATCAAATACTCCTCCAAAAACATCACGCTGCATCTTCAGCAGGGTATTTCACTGCATTAATTCTTCCAGTACAGTTTTCAGATTGCTTGTTTTGGACAGGCCCTAAAAACATTTATAATGCAGCTGTAAGGAAGAGAAGATAAAGGCACATTGCTCAGACAACTCAGTTCCCACAGCAACCATAACTTGCCCATATGAATATGTAACATTTCTGCATTTATGAAAATACAGAAGTGCCATAGTCTAGCCCAGATCCCTGGCAGCAGGAGACTACCTTCCCTTTGGGAACCAGGATCTTGCTAGGTTTTATGCCACCTTCAAGATTAATTCCCACCAAGCTTCATCTTCTGGGAAGTATGGACACAGAATATCAGACAGCAGAACTTTAATCCCACCCAGAATCCCTCATCCAACATCTTGGATGAAATCCAGCACTGAAGAAATAAGGAAAATAGGGAACAAATTTTTCAGCGACAGGAAGCACTCACTCCACAGCATCCAGCCACATTTTCCCTAGCCATCTAGGTTTTTCAGGAAAAAAAGCCATTTTGTTTAATTGAGCCCAATCAGATTCAAGTTCAAAAGATCTATTTCCCTCTGATGACTTCAATCTACATTAAAGACAAGCTCTCTGCAATTCAGTTACAGGTATAACTGCTGAAGCACAGAGTAGGATTTGCTTAGATAACCAGCACTTTTTAATTAGACCTTTTCCCATCCGAAGCAAACAGCCAGCACAAACCTGCTTGCCCTCTAACACTCACAGCCACACTGAAAGATGGATACAGGTCATCAAGGAAGAACACTAACTTAAATGGATCCGAACAGATTTCTGGAATAGTTATTTTAAAATTCAGAGTCTGGAAATTTGTTACAAAGCAATCAATTGTTAGAGGCAGACAAAACTATTAGGATACTAAGGCAGGAAGAATTAATTTCCTACAAAAATTCAGTCTAAAGAATCATAACTTCAAATTATTCAGAAGTGTCTACCAAATATTAAATAGTTTTACTTTGCAACCTGACACAGCCCAACCCAGCCCAAATGCTTTACTGCAGATTTTTCCAAGCCCCAAGAACCAGCATGAGTCTTTCCAACCTGGATTTTTCCCTGGAGTTGCCACTGGAAGCCAACCATCCTGGCAGAGGGAGCCACGCTGCACTGGGCTCGTGCCCGAGTGTCTGGGAGAGGCTGAGCTCCTGCCTCCCGAGCCAGTTAGGTTTGATTTCAACAGCATCATGAGGAAAAAGTCCTTAGCAAAATGCTCCCATGCTGGTCTTGGAGTAGGTGGCTCTCCTGGATGACATCCTCCTGTCTGTCCAGGAGATCCCTGGAGCCAGGGCGCACCACAGCACAGGCTGGACAGCTTTCCACACCACCGCCCAGATGGAAAGCTGCATTTTCAGACTTAACCAAATGTTAACACTGCCTTTAAGACATTTCAAAGGCTTCTTAAAAAGTGAAGATCTCCACAGTTCAGCTCAACCTGCAGTTAAACCCTACCAGCCCAGAGAGCTTACACAAGCTGCAGCCCCAGCTACTTGTCCCACCCCAGCACTCCCTCCCCACATACACCAGTTTATGCAGATGAGTTTCCACACAGGAAGCTGGGCTGGCAAGCTGATCTGGTTAAAACCAAGCCACAGGGAGTTAGTTTTAAGCCTAGCTTATTCTCCTGATCTGCTATGCAGTGGGGCTGCATCAACCAGGCATTTGAAACAGGAAAATATTTAGAAAGTTACAGCCTAAGCAGGCATAGAGACAACAAGCAGAGACTGGCACTAGGAGCTGCAATCCACAGGCAGTTTAAGGTAGCATGAGGAGAGCCAAGCATGATTCAGTCCCTGTCCTACAGCAGTAGCATGTGTCTCATTAGACTTAGTCTTGAAAGGTGAACTTGGTTGAAGCATTAAAGATGTTCAGATGTTTGAGCCTTCCAGACCTAGGTCACTTGCAAAGCCAGCTAAAAATCCAGCAAATGGGTTTTATCTTAAAGACCGAGAAAATCCAGAGAAAGAAGGCAACAGAATGGTTAAGCAAACAATCCAAACAAGCTAGATCCCACTCCTACTGCTTCTGCAGCCACAAAGAGGTCTCCCTTTGCTCCCACATGCTAGCTTCTAGCACAGCTTGAATACAGAGGAAGTCCCTCCACAAAAAAAGCCCCAAGCATACTGAGCAGGGGAAGGATAAGCACGACTCAGCTGTAAGCTCTGTTCACTGACAAAACCAAACTCACCTTTGTGTGCAGCTACCTTGTGGACTAGAGCTCTGACCAAGGCTGAACTTCCAAATCAAGTCCAGAGAAACCAGAGGTAAGGTGAGCATTTCTACAGCCCCCAGATCACAAGTGGGAAGGCAGCTCACAGCAGCAGCCCTGTTTTGCCTCTCACCTCTTTACACCTCCAGTTGGAAAGGCTGGGAATTGCATTCCTGAAAATTAAGCTTCAAGTACATTTTGCACACAAGACAAACAAATCTCAAGTGAAAGCTTTTAGAGGATGAGCCAATTGTATTCCTAAGGTACAGTCAGAATCATCAGGGGCTTAGGAAAGCTCTTGTTAGGCATAAACCTAGTAGTTACAAGAGTTTGACACACAACTAAGCAACTTCCCTATAATCTGAAAAATTCCTCAAGTGGAGACATTTGCTGCTGCATGACCTGTTTCACAGCCAGATGGAGTCTGCCTTACTCCTGTAACCACAAACACTTGAACAGCTGGCAAGCAACTACTTAAGAAACTAAGGAAGAGGGCACTGCAACTAGCCTTGCTGCTCTACCTCTTCCAAGAGTGAGAGCGCCACATGATTACAGCACCAAAACCTGAACGACAGAGCACATTACATCAGAAAACATGCTGGATCTTCAGTAATACCATGCAATTTGCAACCACTGCAGAGTGCAACAGCTCTAGGCCAAGTCTCTGCCCTTTGCAGACCACCACCCACCACGATCTGCTTCTATCTGCTGTTTTGATGAAGAAACCCATTTACTAGAGCTACTAGTACTTCAAAGTACAGAAAAGCATTGCACCCATGTAGGCAAAGATCTGTTAATGTGACACTTGAAATATAAAGGCCAAAACCAAAGGCAGTACATGTGTACCTCTTCTGGGGCACAGCTGTTGAATTTCACTGCTCTGGATGTGTGTACCTGGCATCCAGCATTTGGGGCAAGCAGAACAGTTCTCAGCTGCCAGCTCCAGGTGAGCTCCTGCTAACAGCCTTGCTCTGCCTCAAGCACCCTGTTAATCCCATGCACTCCAGGCAAGCAGTGCTACATTTTGGGTCTCTGCATCCACAACTTTTCACCCCCCTTCCATCTGAGACCACACAGATCAGGTCAGCCGCATCCAGCACTGTCTGGCACGTTTCCTCATGGCTGCACAGCAGTCAAGAACAGAAGAATTTACATTATAGTACCAGAGAGGACTTTTTGGGTGGCTAAATAAGTGATAAGTCATTAATTGACTGCAATTGTGAGCAAACAGGAAGCCAATTTAGTCATCAGCTAGCCTGGGTTTGCATTTGTCTTTCAGTTTTCCTTAAATAAAGCAGCCACTGAGAATCATTAGGACCTGATGGGCCACAACTAACAGCCTGTAGACTGAACTTGGCACCTTAAGCCACTCCCATCCACAGGAAGTCATTTAAGCATCTCTCATTTCTTCACACAATGGACTGTCAACTTATAGCAAAATAATGGCTGCTTTGTCTCACTTAAATGAGCAGAGTTTAATGAAAGGGAAAATCAATGCTGCTGGGACATTTGGGGTCCCTACACTCCTTTTAAATCCATCTGTTTCAAGCTAGCATTGCCTTCAATTGAAGCCAGTCAGCTTAGCCAGGTGAGTAAATGGGCATGCAAAGGCTGAAGAGGGAGCTTTACCCTATTCTACTTAAGCTGGAAGTTGTACCTACAGAACAGGATGATGATTTCAAAAGCCAGTTTAGGTGCTGTGGTTTTTTAACCAAATCTGGTAGCAGCACCTTCCACACAGTGAGGCCCAGTTTAAAGCCTGGCAAACCAACTACCTGCTACCTTAAGAAACTGGCTTTGCTCACATTCTTATTCAGACTGGTGATGAACATGCAGATCAGCTTTAAATTTGGGAGAACCACATTCCCTGTGAAGCAGCTGCTCAAGGACAGGCTGCACTCCAGCAGCCCTGACAGGAGTTGAGCTGGTGGGAAGTGTTGACTCCTGCCTCTATCAAGGCCACATTCTCTCTCCCATCTCCATCACCACACTAAAAGCCACTAAGGTTAACATCTGCACCACACACAACCTTGCTGAAGAAGTTTTGCCTTTCTTCAGAGAAGACTGAATCAGCCTGAAAGACAGGTGTTTAGAAGCACCATGCAATCCTGTCCCAGAAGCTACCAGACAGGTTCTACAATTACAGCTTTCACCGCACTGCAACCTAAGCCTACTGCCTTGGGAACTCCTGGAACAAGCACCCATGAACCACTGCAGTGGTGGTCAGGCTGGGCCTGACAACTCAGATCATTTTGACAAGGCAACTAAGTTCAAAGATTATAATTAACTGCAAACTGATCTTTACAGAGATTTAACATTAGGTATGGCAAGCTAAATCTCCTGCTGCAGTCCCTTCTGCCCCACAGCTCTGCCCAGATCTGGCTAACTCTCCAAATGTGTCGATCCAGGACTGCCAAATAAGCTTGTTTTCTCACATTGCTCAGACTGCTGCTGTACTGATCTCTTCTCTGCACCATCTTGCTGCACACCTCATCACACTGAGGAAGGTGTCTCCACACGTGTTTCCCCAATAGCATTAGTGAAAGGCCACGAACTTCTGCTATCCCTTCTCCACCATGTGTAATCCTCTTAATGCTGAAAGGGGCTTCTTAAACAGAAGTCCCATCCAGGATAAATTTAGTTTGACCTGAGGAAGACAACTGAAAAGCTTGAGGGACCATGAATAGATTAAAGTACAATTACTTCCTCTGTTGGAGTAAATCTCTTCCACCAAAAGAGTTTAAGTTGTAAAATGACAGTCCTTTCACCTGTTATAGCCACTACATTAACTGTGGATCTCCAGGCTCATTAAGACTGTCTGAGCTATGAGTTTCATGCTAACATAGCCTAACTACAATACACAAGTTGTTCCTGCACTGAGTAAAACCACCAGAGGCTCATGAATTCTTCAGAATTGATTTAGCTTGGAGCAGTGATAAGACACCACGTGAGATGAAGGGTCTCTCTGCTCTATTGGTCACCTACCCAGAAGCCAGGCTCACTGAATGCAAGACACTGATCCTGCCAAGCCTCATCTTGTTCACTCCAAGGCATGGCAAACAGCTCCAACAGCCTGCTTCACGGTCTAAGCCAACTGCCCAGCACAGGGGGCAGTTAGCTGCATTATGTTCTGAATTTTAGTAATCAGCTGCTCAGCCTTACGGCCATTGGGTATAAATTTCTGCAAAAGTCTGCCACAACCTAGGCCAGGGCCCAAGCACTGAAGCACCTCCCCATCTGTAGATCACAGCTGTCCTAGGATTCACATCCTTGCTGACAGTGCCAACTTTTTTCATGGAGAAGATGCTCATTAGCAACACATTAAACAACAGAAGCAGCTCATGCCCTTTTCTGACCCAGAAACAGAAGGAAACTTGCAGAACTGCTGCATTCAGGCCCCCGTTACCTACTGAGAGGTCCTGACTGACTAAGAAAACAAGGCTGGGACTGCAAGTAGACCAATAACCCTGAACTGCCAATGCATTGGCAGATGCTGACTCATCCATGTATTTACAGCTGATAACTGCTGGCTTGGCTGGGGTAGCTCAGGTTGTACTCTATTATCAGTCTCTAACACAGCCCAGATGCACTTTCTGAAAGAGATCACATTTCCATTAGCCTAAACGGTGAGGGCACCCAAGTCATTGCCCTGCCTCAGCAGGGCCCAGCATCATCTGGGAAGTGCGCAAACCTCTCTACTCATACCATCACAAGCGGTTGTGCCACTGCACAAGGGATTTGATACAAACTAAAAGCCTTCTGTCAGGTTAACTAATGCTGAGTAGAGACCCCCACCCTGCTCCCCAAGCTGCACGAGTGGCTGTGCCAGCAGCCAGCGCCCACTTGGGAGACTGGCCTCAACTGCTACATCAGGAACAAGCAGAGCTGCCTAGGATGTCCCAAAAAGCACAACTTCAGTTGCCCTGCAGCAGAAATAACATTTGCTAGAGGAAGCCTCCCTTTTTACATGCAAGTCCCATTGTACGTGTCCTATAAGAGGTCTTCCATAGAAGTTAACCAATGATAGCCTGAAACGCAAGCACAGTTTAACTGCACTGAAGGGAAAAATCACCCAGTTTCCAATCAAGGCACCACCTCTCAGCACCTCCACACCAGTCAAGGCCCTCTGCTCCAGACATTCATAAGGAATACCACAGTAACTGACAGATCAAGTACAGATTTACATGCAGTAGGTCAGTAAGCAGGTTCATTTCATTGCCAGGTGAATATCTCAGTCCCTTGGAGAAGGGCTTTAAAAGTCTAGAAAACAGTACTGCAAATTAAAATTAATGTGCCAGCTCTAAACCCAGATCTAAAACCAGAACTAAACCACATCTTCACAGGATGAAACTGCTGTAGTGGGCAGAGATAGTTCCTTTATCAACTAGGTTAACTTTGGCAAGTAAGCTGAAACTTAATTAGGAAATATTCCCATTCCAAATTATAAATGGAATATGAAGTGCCATAGCTAAGATTTCAACAAGGCAGACAGAAACAACTCTTTCATTAACTCATTGTAAGGAGATAAAGGAAAACACTTAGGTTTATTTCTCCCTTATGCTTCCAGTGCATCAAGATCAGATACAACACTGACTACCACTGTGCCAAGGGACAAAAAAAATGTCTAAACTGCTCAGTACCACAGCAAATCTCTAAAAATGCACCACTAACCACACCACTGACCTGAATTAGTTAATATTCACTACACAACTGCTCAGGAGTAGCCAGTATATCCTCCAATACCATCTTACTAGGCACATTTCAAGCAATGCTGGCTATAGATCCATACCTCGAAGCAAACGATTCACTTCCTCTGGTATTTCTGCAGCGCAAGCACCGGATCACATGGCCAGATCAGCCCCTGGTCCACAGTGCTAAGCCCTTCATAATACCTGGGAGATTAAGCTGCACTGGAAGTCATCTGGTAGCAGTCATTTTGCCAGTCCAGAACAAAGCTGCACTGCGCAAGCAAGCAAATAGACCTACAGGATACCCAGACAGCCCTTTGCAGCTTTTTACACCCATTTGATTAAAACTCAAATTATCCATGAGCACAAGACAAACCTGTCTCAAAGTGACTGCAAAGACATCTTTTCTGCCTACAGCAGCCTGCAAGGTTACCAGCTGGTGAGGTTTTCCCCTTTATTTCCCACTTTATTTTGGGACAAGTCCAGAGGGTCAGTTTGTGTCCAATAATGGCCAAGGTGTTTATTGACCCTATAATTCAGAGCTGGAGGAGCAACAGCAATCTCTTTCAAGTGCCCAAATCCTTGGCACAAGTACCACTGCACAGAAGCATGCTGGCAAGAGGAACGTCAGGCACCAGGCAAGTATATTTACTGGCAGATCTTGCCTACTGTAAAGGGACAAAAGTACGTCCTTCACTTACATAAAAATAAGATTGGACCCAACACTCTTTGCTTTGGCACAGAGCCTTCTGTTTTGAGGCAGATCAAGTGCAAGACAGCAGAATATGCCCACTCAACCTGTAGGAAGCAAAAACTTGCAGCACTGATTTCATAATCCTGAACTTGCTTTGCAAGAAAGTCTTCACCTACAGGTACTGCTTCAGTGTGGTCTTAAATCCACTATTAACTGACCCGCAGCAAACATGGTTATTCAAAATTCTTTTGCATTTTTAATGCATGCAGCAGATCAGCCATACTAACCACTAACAGAATAATCCTGCCTCCAAGAGGCGCAGACTAAAGGAGTCTGCTGGAACTATCTACACCAGAAGTTGGCAGGTCAGGCAGCTAGAGCTCACATCCTGCCCACACAATGACCCACAGCATCACAGGGAGCATAGGCAAGCCTTCCCAGGCACCTCCGCACTGGCAGAGAACACTTGGATTATCCATTTCAGGCACACAAATGAAGCCCCTGGTACCAAAACAGCATTAACCCTGACTGAGTATCTCTGTTCACAAGCACGCACCAACCACCACACCACTGAGGATTACCACCACGTTTGCTAGGTCCCACCAAGCAACTCCCCGCTTCCACCAGCCCCAGATCCTCAAGCTCTCCTTGAACCCAGCCAAACATGTCACCTGGCAGGATGTCACGTTTGCTTTTTGTGACAGGCGTGGTGCAGACTCCACTGAAATCCAAAGAGTTGTCCAACATCGCATTTATTCGGCGGAATATATCTGCATTGCTGCAAGTAGAAAGTGCAGGGGCATCTGGGCTATCCCAGCAGTCTTTTATGCTCCTCCCAGTATCTTCTTTCTGGTAAAAAGAACAAGTATTAGTGTCAAGCAGGCAAGTACTCACTCTGCTTTCAACACATTGTGGAAAGTCTGGATTGCCTCCAATACTCACATTAGCTTTAGCTCCAGGTCTTAGCAACACTCAAATACAATTCTTGGCATTAAAGAAACAGTTAAGCAAATGGGTCAGCAACTTGTCAGCACAGCACATGAGACCAGGACTACCCCAGTCAAACAGGTACCAGTGCACCATGGCTGGGATGAACTTCAGCCTAATAGCCACAGCACCCAAACTAGTTTGGTTGATAACATGAGCTCCCTGCTGCTTTTCTCCAGTGCGTCACAACACTAAAGCAGAGATCTGATTAACAGAGGCACGCAGAATCAGCCTCCTGACACTGAGGGACAAAGGGATGCTCATGATCAAGGCAGCCACCATGAGAAACCACGGTAGCTCCTCCTGTGCACAGCAGGATAGAGCAAGGCTCACTTTACCACTCATATTTGGGAGCTCTGAACAACATCTTGGAATGGCCCAAGTCAGCAGGTAGGCAATCACTTCAGAAAACAGGCTTGCAGAAAAAACATGGCTTCCCTGCTAATCAAACATAGCCCCAAATCCAGAGGTCTCCCTTGGAAAGGCAGAGAATCAAATCCTGATCTTCCCTTTAGGCAGCAGCTCCTGACCACAAAGGAAAGTTACCCCAAACCAGCTCTGCTTTAGCACAACCCTCCACAGGCACTGACCTACCAGCATGAAGGTTTTAGAACGGTCCCAAACAAGCCAGAGCTCTTGTAAAGCTTCCTCCGCATGAAAAAGATCAAACCCCTCCTGCTTCCTGGTGCCAGTCCAGAGATCCAGGAAGAGCAGCTGCTTCCCTCAGCTCTGCTCACAAGCCACATTCACATCCAGGCTTGTTTTGGTGCAGCTGCACAACATCCAAGCCTCTGCCAGTCTAGAAGCTGCTAAACTTAATCTCTAATCATCATTTTTTGGACAAAAGGCAGGTATTCCTGCCACCCAAAAGCCACTGCAGCAGAACTCTGCTCCTGAACATGCTGAATAAACAGTATCACAGTCAATTAAGACCCATATTAAAGAGAAGAGCAGGAAGGCACCAACCTTGCCAGTCTTGGCCTCTGGAGCCAAATCCTTGCCATTAAACAAATCAAATTAAAGCCAAATTCAAAGAACTGAATTGCAGCAAGGCTGGCAAACAAACCCCTGCTACTCCAAGACACACAGAAGCCGACAGCTCTAAATTGGGCCATTTGTACTTGTCAAGGAGACATTTAATACATCTACCTTTTGGATGCACTCCTGCAAGAGTTTTGGGCCTGACTTCCCCCACATTTCTCCTCCTGCTTCACCCACTAGCAAGCCTGAAGCACTGTGCTGGTCTTACTTTCAAATGATCCTTTAGTGATCTTTCCAGTATGCAGCCCGTGGCAGAAGGCAGGTCTAAACTGAATTTCACATGAACGCTTTAGTCCAGCCTGGGTACTAGACTTGCATTTCCACCCCCCTTCCCCATCATTGGAAGCAGTTTTACTGCTGTAACATATGATCTGATAATTTTCTCCACAGGTGAGCTTCCCCCACCACCATTTAGCTAAAAAGCAAAGGTAACCCTGTCCTGGAAGTTTTTATAAGCTTCTGAATTGTCAACTCACACGATGCCTTAAGGCAGGACCTGAACAATTGATTCAGGATTTCAGCCCATTTGAGACTATTAGCATCTATTTAGCACGGGGGGCCGGGATATTTGTCTATTGAAAGGCTCAGCCCACCACCAGATAAGGTTCTGGGACACTGCAGGCACAATGCAGGAACATTTACAAGCCAAGAGTAAAACAGGTAGGGCTCAAAGCAAGCTTTAGGCAAAAGGAAACAGGCAGAGCAAGCTTTAAGTCATCTTTATAAAAAGCAACTGAGGAGTACAGAAGCTCAATTTAAGAAAGTATTGCCAGTCATCTTTAATAAAAAGAAGTGCCGCATCAGGCTACTTTGGCACAAGTGTGAAACTCCATATTCTACTCCTGTTACTGCTAAAGAACCACTTAAAGCAGGAGGCAAAGCTTTTCCCTAGGCATTTGTGCTAGCAAGACAAAAATAAACCCAAAGAACAAACCAAATGCA
>NW_009626260.1:0-3139 GCF_000690535.1 Cariama cristata | reverse complement strand
AGCATTTGATGCTTCCTACAACTGGCAGCACCAGTCCCGCTACAAATAAGAACAGAAAACAGCAAGAGTATGGCCAAGCATTTCCACAAAAATTTCCACTTACAGAGCTTTTAACCTTAAGCCTTTCAAGGATATCCTAGAGATACTGCAAGCATCCTGGACACAGGAGATGGCATCCAACCCCTTGTAGGAGGGGGCTGGTGTCTCTATACCTTCCCTTGCTAAAGCTCACCCTCCTCCCTGGACTCCTAAAACAGACATACTCCTTCGAGAAGAGCGCTGCAGGTCTCCAAAGCATGCAGAGCCCAAACCATTCAGCAGCTTGCATAGTCCAGCGGAAAGAGTTTGCAAACATGTATCTGGAGAATACGCCCAAATCCTTTAGTCTCAGAGTTAATTCCAAACCACAGGGAAATATCATGCCTGAGGCTGCGTCTTCCAGAACCTGCTACACTCCTGCATCTCCAAGCCAAGACAAGCAAAGGAGCACTCTTGAGCCCAGCTAGGATTAGCTTTCAATGCTCCATCTTGAAGGATTTTGCAATTGTTAAACACATCCTGCCTGTTCAGGCTTCTTTGGAAGTCCTCCACACAGCAGCAACTACAGCTACAGCCCATGCTCAGAGCTGGTGCTCTCCTCTGCTTCCACTGAGGCACCAGTCCAGGAGCACTGGTTCATCCTTCTTCTGCAGGCCCCAGCAGTGACCTGGCACATGGTGTGAAACCCCAGGGTGTAACCGGTGACCCAACAACAGCCATTCTCAGCTGTTCTGCCTGCTACAGTGCACAATCCCAATCCAGAGGGGGGGGAACACCATTTTTATCAGTGCACTGGATGAACAAGGCAATACAGAAGCATAAGTCCAGCTGACACCTGGTAAGACACCCAGTCCCCATTTAAGAGCTGAGAGTTTCTAGGCACTTTCCTAGATCAGAAACAAACAAGAAAAGCAATTCAGTTCCTTGCACCAGGCATGCAGTACCACAGAGCAAACGATTTAGAGGCTTCAGGTTAAATCATTGTGGTAGACATGGAACACAGACCCAAGAAGCATCACACAAAGACACAGCAAGGTCCATCTCAGACAGGAGTACAGTCCATCGTATCATGGCTCAGTTAAACCCTTAGCCAAGAACCCATATCCAAGCATGAAGATGCATCCCTGGAATGCTCCAAGGTCTCAAGGAGGGCACTGTCAGGCTCTA
This sequence comes from Cariama cristata, assembly GCF_000690535.1. Taxonomy (NCBI): domain Eukaryota; kingdom Metazoa; phylum Chordata; class Aves; order Cariamiformes; family Cariamidae; genus Cariama; species Cariama cristata. The sequence continues at coordinate 1,933 of NW_009626260.1, read as the reverse complement.
GATGCCTCTGGCACCCCAAACAAAACACACCAGATTGAGGAAAGGAGTGCCAAGCTTGATTTGAAATAGGAGGAGGAGTTTCCACTCCTTCAGAGTAACAGAAAGGCAACCGATGAGCCTTACCACCACGGTAAAAAGCTTGTTTGCTGGCTATGCATCAAGAAGCCAGCAGCCAAAGCACAGCAGCTGTCAGGTCTCTGGAGTTCCCATCTCACCAGCCCCAAGGAAACCCCATGCCTGCAGCCTGCGGTTTACCTGCAGGAGGTCCCACTCCAGAGACACATGCACAACCTGCAGCAGCTCAGTCAGTGGAACAACATGCACCTGTGCAGCAAAAGCCACCAAAGATGTCTGAGGTAAGTGGAAATGAAGGCAGCTCCACAGCCCCAAAGCAGACACACCTATAGGAAACCTACAAATAATGAAACCCCAGGGCTAGGCAGAACCCACAGCATCACAACAGCACTGGCACAGGATTAAGATAACCTAATCCTTAGGGAAGTCATTAAACACAGCTCAGCTGCCAGTACAGCCAAGATGCACATTAGCTCCTAGGGATGCTCTGGAGCAGACAAGGCTCACCCACCTCAGGTACAATTCAGCCTCTACTTTTTACATCTTTTGTAGAAAGCTCACTAGGGCAGCACCATGCCGATGCCTCAAGGGGTTCTTAGCACTGTAGCCACAGCCAAGGGGGCCTGAAATCCTGAGACAATTTAAGACACTGTTGAAATGGTGTCAGTCTCAACATAATCAAGCCAAGATGGCCCCATGCTTTGAGCAAAGGCAGCTCTAAAAGTCCTTTTTCTACTGGTATGTTTTGATTCCCAAACTCGTCAGCTACACCAATATAAAGCATAATATTGGTGTAACTGTTCCTATCAAGCAACAGTGCTAACAAAGCAACAAGCTCACATGCTCAGCTCATCCCAGAGTTAGGCTAGGCTGCATCAGCTCTCTCACCATCAGCAAGACTGAGCTTAAGCAGCTCTCCCAGTGCTTTACTCCACTCCAGGGTGGGAAGAGTCTTGAACACACCTGGCTGGAATCAAGACTGGAAGGGATTTTGATAGTATTATTTCACAGGGGAGCACCGACTTCAGAACAACACAAGTTTTACCAGAACTCCCGTTTTTAAAGAAGTTTGCCTGTTGAGGCATCTACTTTTTGGTATATTTTTTTGGAACAAAACATTTTGAAGCTATCACTTAAGCAGCCTTGGGAACAGGCAGTATCACAGCTGCCTGTTTCAGCACATTATCAAAGCAGAATAAGGTTTTAACTGGTTTAGAGAGACTGTTCCAGTCAAGATAAACTGCAGCAAAGCAACAGGATCCTGAAACTCCTCACAAAACACAGCTCCCACCCTTTGCATAAGCTCTAGCTGGAGCCCCTCGCCAACAATCCAGCTGCCTGCACACATAGTTAGCCTATCACGAAAGCAGCCATAACGAGTGTTAATTGGTTTTAACTAGGGAATACAGAAGGGTAAAAAAAGAACTTGTTTTTTAGAAGACTTGTCTTGCCTTTGCCCATACAGCACAGTTAGGGAATAAGTCTCCTGGGTCACCAACAAAAGCCAGTCTTGCTACACAGAGCTTGCAGTCTCCTGGTTTAAGAGTAAAATTGCAGTTCTGTTCACTTTGTATGCTAAAAAAGACAGTTTAGAAGCACTCAGAACTACCACTCGCTACAAAGCAAGACCATGAGTACCCTTCAAGCCAAAACACATCCCACCATTACGAACCAGAGTTCAGCACCTCGAGCTCAGCTTCACCCCCAATAACCTGGGGCAAAGGCAACGACAGGCACTACTTGCTTGTTGAACTGGGACCACTGGGTTTCCTCCAGTAATGGCTTCATCCCTGAAGGTGGCACGGGTCAGCTGATGTGTTCCCTGAGGTGAAGCTCCCTCAGAGCCCCTTGCTCCCTC
>NW_009626259.1:0-83233 GCF_000690535.1 Cariama cristata | reverse complement strand
CTGCCCAACACCGCCTGCAGTCGGCCCGCGCCTCCTCCTCCCCTTCATTGCAGCAGCTGAGGCACCAAGTGCGGTTCAGGAGCTGCTCCAGACCCTAAACTCGCTCTCAGCCGGTGTCATGACAGCCCCGGCAGCTCGGCACGCACCTGTGCCCCTCGGTGCGGTCCCGCTGGGGGGGAACCATCTCCTCTCCCGCACCGTGCCTACCGCTGCGGCTACGAGGCATCATTGCACCAAGAATAAAAAGGCAGAATGCTAGGGGATGGATTCTTGCCTTTTCAGAACAGTTTTTGGGGCAGGGAAAATTTTGCTGGAAATTATGAACAGCAGCTTTTTTCCTTCTTCTTTTATCCCTGTGCGGCAAAGCCAGTGGAGTTGTTGGTCTGAGCGCCCTTTTCTGCCATACAGGCGTTTTCATAGGCTGCGTTACCATTCTTCTTCGTGATGTACTAGTTCCAGCATTAAAGACCACAGTAATAACAAATAGCTTAATTTGCGTTAGTGAGCAGAAGCACACAACCTGCAACGTGTTCAGTATTTGTCATACATTCAACATGTCACACAATGATTTCTTTGTACCTTATGGAACAAAAATACACTGAGAAACTGTAAAGAAGGATTTCCCGTAGTGTGCTGACAGACTAGCTGCTGGCAGAAAATTGATGCAAGACATAATCTTTTAAATAGGATTTTTATCTTCTCTTCAGGCACTTTAAATATGCCCATTCTCACAGCATTAAGATACCACATATTTCAGGACATAAGCCTGACAGTGTCACTAAGGATAAAACCAATTAGTCTCATAAATTCCTGCAGATATGTTCACTGCAGTGTTTATTTCCAGTTCTTCCTTTTGGAACTAATTGTGTCACGTAGAGAATTAAACTCTCTTTTTTATTTATGCACTGGGTGATCTAATGGAAATGCCACTTTTCTGCGCATCATTTACTGGAGAGAAAGAACTTGCCTTGTACAAATTTCTTACATAGAAAAAAAAAATTGCAGCCAGTGAAATGGCTGTTTAGCAACTGTACCTTGTCACACTGCTACAGCTGGTCAATGCCAGCAGCGTAGGGACGAGTGTGTTTTGTCTTGTGTCGGTGGGAATTGGTTTATGCCCCAGCCAGTCTCTCAGCATGTTGCACAGACTACAAAAGATGGAGAAAAAGTAATATGCAGTCCTGAAAGCCAGTTCTTGGAGTTCAGTACTGGACATTCAGCTTCAAGATCCAACTCAAAGAGAACAAATTTCCTCCTTCATGAGAGCTGTTTATTGCAATTATTTTCCTCCCACTCCCTCTAAAAATGGACCTACATTTTGAGAAAAGACTTTCCAAGAGGCTAGATCATCTTGGAGCAAAACCTTCCAAGTCTAAAAAGTTAACAAAGTTCTGAATTGACTCAGAATGGGTTTGGGGGTTTCACTTAGACCCTCTTGAAAAATCTGGTTCCATTAGCTCTGAACTGTTATTATCTTACCTGATTGAACCCCAAGTTCCCTCCCTAAAACTGGAAATAGCATGCCAAGTCTCCTCGTGTGCCCTGCCCTCCGCAGAGACCCGAGGAGCCTGCAAAAGCCTGCGTGCTAGGGCCAGGGCCCCAGGAAAGCACCCAGTGCTCGGGCTTGGTTGCTGCGCGAGAAGCTGGTGTGGGTGATGCCACGAGAAGCTGTAGAGAAAGGAGATGACCTCCCCTGGTCACTGCCAGCACGGGGCTGTCACAGCAGGCAGGAACGGATGTACGCGTGGTGGGGAAAAGGAACCAGAGGGGCCATCAGCCCAGAAGGTGCAGCCACCATTCTCCCTGTGGGCAGAAGCTGAGGTGGAAAAAGCCCCACTCCCCACTCTCCCTCAGGCAGCCTGGCCCTTTCAGTATCCCACTGCACTCCTATGAGACACACATCTGGTCTGTCCAGCACCGGAATACCTTCAGCAAAGCGATGTTATCAGCTATTTCTTTGCTGTCTCAGGGTAGAGAAATATCCCGTCATATCTGATAACCTACCAGAACTGAAAACAATTACAGTAAGCCTACTGTCTGGGCATGCTGTCATTTACATTTTGGAGCAAACCTTATTTCCTCCAATTTTTTCACCAGTGATAACTGTTTTACTTGGCTGTAAAATAGATTTGAACCAGTATTAGTCATTGATGTGTGAACAGTGCTGCCACTGGGAGGGACAGCACTGCAGGCTGATAATGGACCTTTCAAAGGCAGGCTGCCTGCTCCAGTGAAGGATGAATCGTGCACTCTAACGCCAGCAGACAAAAATTTCAGAGATGTGATTTTGCTTAGAGTTTTCCTATCTTTGAGTAATAGCAAAGTCTCAGTCTAGCTCATTTATTTCAGCAAGACTGATAATTTTTAACAACTGATAACATAAACACTGTTTTTTTGCCTCGCTCATTGCCTGTAAATCTCCGTTGTTTTAAAGTTGCTCCCCAATGTATGCTTTCCCATTGTAAAAGCAATGTCAGCGAAATGCATTATGCTGCTTTGGCTCCTCCTTGGTAGGAACTTCAGACGTGCAAGAAGAAACATCTCTGAAGAAGACGAGCTCTGAGACCTGGTGGAGTCAGGAGGACTTCACTCACTTCGGGTCAGCTTCATCAGGGAAGAGGCTGGTGTCTTGGACAGTTTCTGATAAACAAGGTTCCAAAATAGCAGAACTGGCTGTTTGGCATTGGCACTCTGCTGTCCCAGGGAAAATCAGCCGGACCTTGCTCCCAGGGCTCGAGGTGAGGTGACACAGTGCAGGCAGTTGTGGGTGGCCTTACAATGTGGAAGGAAATTTAGCTGTTTAGCAACTAATGCTAAGCAATGCATTTTTTAAAAGGCCGCCAGAAGATCTCCAGGTGTGGTGGAAACAGCTGCGTGCCAGGGAACAGTAGAGGCAGAGGAGCTATAGAAGGTTTTGTACCCTTCTTACCTGCCTGGGCCACTGGATAGTGAGGAACCAGGGAGCTTTCAGCCCAGATGCCCACCTTGATCCCAGGCCTTGGGGGACGTGGAAGAGGTCCCATTCCCAGCTTCCTCGCTAAGGGCCAAATCAGCCCTGCTCTGCAAACACGAGCCAGTTGCCAGTGTTGCCTAGGGAAGGGTTGCCAGGAGAAAGCATAATAGATTCTCCATGGAAACCTGCACTTTAACGAATTGCTTTTGTACATGTTGGGGACTGACGAGCACCGCCAAGGATCCCGTGTTGGGAACGTGCCATTAAAGATGCCAGAGCAAGGCCGTCAGCAGTATCCATGAGGGCATACCTGCCAGATTGCTGCTGCCTTTTCATAGCAGAGCGTTTTTACGGTTTCTGCCAAAAAACTCGTGTTTTTCCTCAGGCAGTCTGGAGTAGCTGTGGCACACCATTTCCCAGGTGGTCACTCCTTTGCTCTGTGCCAGTGAAATCAGCTATTCCCTTCGCAAATGCTACCCTTCTGCTTCTGCCAGCAGTTTGCACCGTCTTTCATTTCCTCCGCTGCTGTGCCAGTCTGCGGAGGCTCCCGTGCTGTAAAACGCCAGTATTGCTACAGAAGCATATCTCTGGGACCAAAGATCAGCTGCCAAGGAGAGCGGCAAAGAGAATTCCGCTCTTTGCTAATCTAGAGATGCTGTACAGCTGCTGAAACCAGACAGCTTTCAGTAACTTGAAATCTTCAATGGGTGTTTGATACAGCTGCTCACTGAATTGTAGTCAGAAACATTCCTGCCCTGGTCAGTATTCTCCCTCCGCCTCTCTGCCTCTCCCCCTCTTTTTTTAGCCCATGGGTCTCACATGTGGCTGATCACTTGTTTTCTTCAACAGTTCTGGGTACCTGACTTTTCTCATTATTTGGGCAGAAGCATCAGTTTTATGGAGGAGGCGACGCGTGAATCCCAGGCGTCCACATTATCGGGGATATGCATGACAGAGTTATAGCAGCTCTAGTGATGCTGCATCTAACAACTCTGTGTCATGTTGGCACCAGGTGAAACCCTTCCTTCTTCCCAATACAAAATTATACCAACATACGTATCTAGAGCAATTGCTGCTTGCTCTGCCTGGTTACTCTTCCACTTTTGATACGCAGGGGGTCAGCACGGACCTTGCAACTGCTGGTTGTGCTCAGAGTCAAGCAGGGAAATGAGGCAGTGCACTGGCCATTCATAACAGTTAACGTGCAATTGCACAGCGGTATTGCTAATGAAGCCAAAAGAAAGGTCATAAACAGATGCAGATCTGAAGCTGCCTGGGCATTTCTGCCATTGCTGTTATGAGTCTTTTAGTAATGATGTTCCTCGGTATTTAATTGTTTTGAGATGGCATCTGTGAGTCCCAAAAGCCACTGCCAGGCTCTTAGCAGAGCAATGTGAAACCAGCATGTAGCTGAATGGGAAGGTTAATGTGACTACTGCCATCGTTTCTCTAGTGTTGCTGAGGCTTGGTGTTACATGCTACACATCAATAACCTGCCAAAGTGAAAGCTGGAAATAGACAGCAGCTTTCCTGTGGCCAGCTCCATTAAGGTATACTGAATTCCAGGCAGGGCAGAAGATAATTTACATGCCTCTTGAAATAGATGGTTACTGCCAGGCACCTGGTTTGAAGGCTGTGCAGTCAGAAAAGTAGCCAATCAGCTATACAGAGCAATAAACATATATGTAAAGTCAATTGATCATCAATTCCTTGCCAATGGAAATGAACTGAGGGCCTTTTGCTTTTGGGACGCCAAGAACAAAAGCTGGGTTTTTATTTTATTTTGTTATTTGCCTGATGTTGTCTTCAGTGTGTGAATGAAGGGCACGTGGAGGAATATCTGTTCCCTAACCGGGTACGAGAGGATAAACCCTTAGACCAAGTCTTTCCCTGGCAAACATTATCTAGAGATGGAGACCAGGATTGATTGCGGAGCTCTCAAAGGCCTTGTAAGGAACCAGGTGCCCCAGCCCTATTGACCATCAGTAAAAAAACCTGAATAGAAAATTGTTTTGAGAATCTTCCTCTGCTTCCTATGAATGAGACAATCCCAGACATCCATTGCAGCACAGAAAATTACAACACAAAAATATGTTAATGTTGGCGACTTAAAACCTTAAAGACTCAAAGCGTTACTTAAATGTATCACTAGCTTCAAACGCAGTGGACCTTCTGCTATATCACCAGGAGTGAAATAAAAAAAAAAAACCAACACTGCAGAGAAGTTAAAGCATTTTTCTGTTTAAACTTATTCCAAAGTTATTCATATTGTCTCGTTTGCCCACTCCCAGTTGACAATATTGAAAATCATTAAGCTGTTTAGCAGAGGAAGGCTGCTAGTAGTAATCCCTTGAATGCCCTGTTCACTTGTGGGTGGCAGACTTTGGAGGCATTTCAAAGATGTCTCTATCAAGAGCGCTTCACTGCCAGTCTGCCGCTGCAAGTGCCTGAAAAGATAACGGTCAGCCTTTTCCCAGGTTCCTGCTCAGCAGCACATTAAGCAGTGACACAGGAGCCTCCTGTGGGATCCCATTACAGCCCCTCCCCAACACACAAAACGCCATTTCACAATCCAGTGATAGACGTCGAGCAGCGACGTTTCATTAAATGCTCAGAAGATGAGTCAAGATCCTCATCTTGCTCTGTTTTCTGTTGAACACTGAACTTTGCAGGCTACGTTGTACCAACAAGGCAAAGAGACGCCAGTCTATGGCAAACTATTTGTGAGGAGAAGTGGGTTGATCCAGGAGTTTTCCATCTCCCTTACAGACATCACACATGCTCTGTATTGGTGGAAGTGAACAAAAGAAAACTTTTTGAATGACTCTGGGATAAGGCCAAAATATTCCAAAACAAGACTGACACCAATTAATTTTCATTCTCTGGTTACAAATCAACATATAGGGAAGCTGCTAAAAACTATATTCACATTATTATACTCAGTTGTGTCTTGAGGTAGGGGGGGTCCATTTTAAATTTAAGGAGTATCCCAGATATCTTTAGGAATGTTGGACATTGTGGTGTAATAAAGTACTCAATTTCTTCAGTGGATGCCCTGTGTCATATTACTTGTTACGAAAAACAAAACCATATCACCATTTATGAACAACAGAAGTGAAATTATGACTTTGATGCACGGTAGCTGCTCTGCAGATAATGCTGAATCCCATTTTTTTTTCCATCTACGGCAAAGACGCAAACTGCATATATAGCACCTGAATCTGCTACAGATTTTCCCACGTGCTGAGCAAAGGGGTCACCTGAGATCTGGCTGCTCAGCAAAAACCTAGCTGCAGGAATGTCTGGGCCCTCCCTGTCCATCTTCCTTCCTGCTTCCTACGCAGCTCACCCCACGGTCCATGGCTCTGTGTCCTGACGGACTGTCCGCAAGCTGCTGGCCTAGCAAGAGACTGTCCCAGAGCTCCTCCTTGCAGCAGCCCTGCCACTCCCCATTGCCATAGGAGCTGCAGCACGGCATTGCCACCCACCGCCATGACCTGCCCTGAGGTGTCCCTGGGGTCACCCTGCCTCGGGGTGCAAAATGAACGCCACAGCTGTTTTTCACCTGGATGGATGCTGGCTCAGGGAGGAAGGGTGACGAGAGCTTTCCCTCAGCAGGCAGGAGCTCCTTCTGGCGCTGGGTGACAGGATCCAGGCTGCACAAAAACCTGACATGCAGCCAGTGAGACCCGCAAAGATTCCAGTCACGGACCCAGACGGGGACTCTCTGACCCCATCCCAGTCTTAGGAATGCTTCAGAACAGACCTGCTGGCTCATAAGGGCAGAAAACACATGGCTATGTAGCATAAGACTTTTTGACTGTTGCTTTTCTTGATGGAGGTCTTGGTGATCACCTGCAGCAAGCACTGTGAGCTGGAAATTGAAGATGCATTTCCCTGTGCTGTGCCATGCCTGTGCATGTCATGGTTGGCCATGCAATTGCAGTTGCAATGCTGGGGATTCAAGGAGCTGGGAACAGCAGGGGAGCGGTGCAAGGAATGACAAATATGTCCCTTGAAGCTCAGGGGACCAACAGGTCCCAGGGTGCCCAGTATGCAGGAGTCCTGGCTCAACAAAGCTCCCCTGGGCCTGAGGCCATTGCACAGCAGAGAGCAGCTCTGGCTCTGCCATCCAACAGCCCCAGGGAGCAACGGCACCTGGAAGAGCCACTGTGGGACACAGGTGAACCCAGAGGGCTGCAAAACTTCCCAAACAGCCCTTGACAAAGTGAGAAGCAGCAGCAGCATGAAGGGAGAAACTACATGGTACCTATGGACACAGGAGGAGAAACACAGAAGTCCAGAAGAGGAGGGCAAAATGTGGCGAAATATCAAGATTGCTGTGTGGAAGGAGTAGGATGGAGACAAGAGGGAGAAGACTGGCAAGGCCAGTGCAGAGGTGGACGGTTGCTTTGGAGGAGGACCTGACACGCTCAGATGAAAAGCCTGTCAGGGCCGTGCAGTGGCTTCACAGTGGCTTCACCGGGGATGGCAGCTGATCTTCCCCCACCAAGCCATCAGCTAGGAGGACATGAGACTGAGATGAATGAAAACCACTTGCATGAGAAAAGCAATATTAGTTAAAACGTCTTATCATACATTTAGTTAATTACTAAGTGAATTGCTTTAATGCTACACAAAATATGCAGCTGTGTTTAATGAGCTGCTGAAATGCTCTCTGGGCAAACTTTAATAATATCACTATTCTCACAGAGGAAAATTGCTGCAGGGGAAAATGCATCTGTTCGCACCTAAAATGTTCTGAGTGACAGCTCGACGGCTATTATCTTTAGGGCACATGGTAGTCAATTTCATTAATATGAAATGTTAAAATATTTATGCTTATCGCTAGTGTGCAGTCTCCAGGGCAGGCTGCAAACCCAATCGTGCTGGTGACAGAGAAGGCAATTCCAGGATAGGTTAAATAAAGTCAACCACTGCTTCCTTTTACTTTCTGTCATAGCGCACATTTCCTAGGGCTCAGACCTGGAAACCACCTCACGCTTTCCCTGGGACCCTCTCCAGCAGCCCTACATCCCTCCCACGATGGATACCCCAGCTCAGACACAGCTCTCCAGCCCACAGCTGACCCACAGCAAATAGCAAAACCCAGTTGACTATACTCATGCAAGGAGGACAACCGCCTGCGATGCGTCCCAGCATGAGGCGTGCCTTCTCCATGACAGCACAGTTGCCTCCTGTTTGGCTTGTGATTGACTGTGGCTGAGGTCACTTCAGTAGGTCTCCAAGCCAAGGTCAGGCTTGCGCGTAACTCCGACAAGTACAGCCCTTCACTTACCTGCATTGAGCTGCATCTCCAGTTTGTCAAGAGCTCTTGGAGCTGCTGCCTTGTACTTCTGCTCTTACAGTTTGAGGAAAAAGAATTAGGCACAAATGAAAGTTATGAACCAGAAAAGTCTACATACTTCAGAATAAAAGCCAGACTGGTTTCTCAGAAGTCCTGCCATACGTCAGCATCCATCAGGCTGGATGTTAAACCAGTCTAGTCGACCCAACAAATCTTCTTTGCAGTGTAGAGGGTCGTACTAACCTTGCGGGTTGTATGAACTGGTACATATGCTGATTATCTCATCCTAACTTCAGTGTTGTTTCCTAACCAAGCTGCACTTTCTGTATGGTCCCAAGAAATGGGAAAATGAGCAGCACAGAGGCAGGCTCAACGTGCTTACAAGAGAGATTTTTGCTGCTTCCTTCAAAGCAGCAGCTGCTGACCACGGGCATCCCAGTGCCTGCAGTGCCCCACAGTGCCTGCAGTGCCCCAGTCCTTCTGGGACATGCTCCTCGGCTACGGCAAGGATGGGATCACTCATATTAGACATGCCATTGCTTCCCAAGTGCTTCCCATTGGCATCCCATGTTATATGCATTCACATTCAGGCACTTGAGACAGATGGCCAGTGCTGATTTAACAGGGCAAGTACAAGAGCCTGCCTCATCATGTTGGCCACCATCGCCTCAGCCCTCTCCGGAGTCGGAGTGCCCCAGCTGTTCCACTGGTGCCTGCCATGCGCCTACACAGACGGTCAGACCATCCCGCAGGCACCAGGGCGTGGGTGGGTGACTTCAGTTTGGAAGATGGTCTCCAGTCTCCATCCTGTACCTCCTTGTGGTTGAGACAGTCTTGATTTATGGGCTCAGTTGTCAGGTGGAGAGGGGCACCATACTGACAGCATTGTCCTGAAAACTTGCCCTAGAAGTCTCCTGCTGCCTCAGAGTGACTTTCTGTATGGTGATGAGTTGAGACAATCTGAAACACTTAGAGATGTGAGAACACCTTGAGAAGCATTTGTTTATCTTTGCTTAGGAGAAACCCAGTCACTTGGGAAGATAAGTTTCAGAGATGTTTTCAACATCTATAAACAAAGCCAAATATTTTGACTCTGGCGAGGTAGTGACTGCCATGCATTACAAATGCAGTCAGAAGCACTTTCTGCTGAGCACATGATCAGGCTGGTGGATGCTTGCTCTGCCTGCTATTTGTTGCCTCATTCGGAATAAAGTACTGATGCTCTGAATATAAATTGTGAATACATTATTCTATTTTGAGCTAAGGAAATGTTTTAGTCTTTTCTGATTTTCAGAATACTTGAGAAGGACCAAGTGCAAACATTCTTGCCTGTATCATTTACTGAGGAAAGAAACCATTAGCTGCAGCAAGAGCTATGTCTTAGCTATGCTATTACACTTACGGCCTGTCATCTGCCACTAATGCCTAGGGGAAAAAGAGCTTTTATTGCAGATTTAAGCTGAAAAAGAAATAAAGCACCTGTGTGCGAGGGAAATCCTGACTTGGCTTGCTCAGCAATAGTGTGGCCAGGCAATTGGCTCCATCTCTTAATAAACATTCTTGTTAAGAGGTGGTTCTGGTTTATGGCTCTCAGCTCAGGTTCCTATAGCTCACCCATGAGTAAACGCTGTGGATGTTGATGCTTGCAGCCTAATGCATCGCTTCACTGCATGCCTCTTCCTCTGTCCCGTAAGAGCCCTGGCCCCAGAATTACAACCTGCTCAGCTCCAGCTCTCTCTTCTCAAAAGCAGAGAGTACAGATTGAGTTCAGCAGTTCCCACCCAGGACAGAAGTGTTCCCACCTTGCCTTCTGTATCATCCACTCTCTGCATTAAAATTCCGTGCTGAGTCTCCATAAAGAGTATAAACATATTTTGAAAATATACATGGGGCCATGAAATCCCACTTCATACTCTGCACTTTTTAGTTCACTGCTTTAAAGGAGGCTCACAAGATATTTTTCTGGCTAAGTTACTGGATGGGAAGCAGCTTGTGGATGGAGCTAAGAGCTTTCTGGAGATTTTTTCCAAAGCAGGCAAGTCTTCTCTCAGCCTCTTTGATCTTCAGTAACAAGACCTCCCAGGAGACTTACAGCTCTTCCTGGCTACTGCCAGGCTAAAGAGAACAGTATTTTTCTCTCCCTTTTTTCTCTTACTGAAGCATTTCACCTTCTGGGCACAGCTTTCCTCTATAACAACCTGATTTTACTGGTCTTTTAAAAAAAAAGGAGAGATGGACTGGAGAAAAAAACAAAACAGCAAAAACTGAAGCCAGCCAAATCTTTGTCAGAGCAGAACTAACCTGGAAGGCAATTAAGGATGGGAATGTGTCCCTAATTAGGCACATGGAGAGAAGAGCGAGGCCAGGCAGAGGGGCTGTGCCCCCCACACTGCAGTGCGAGCCAGCAGCCACACGCCCAGGGCAGGGCTCCTAAGCCCACTACAGACCCCCCCAATGGGGGGCAGAGCACGTACAGTGCCAAAGAAGCTATCAGACGTGCCCCAGCATGCTCAATATATACATTACACTAAGTTGTGTGTTCGCAGGCTCACAAACGAAGGTGGCCTTTTCTGTAAAGCTGATTTTGCCGTTACACACAAGACAAACTCTTGACAGTGTTCTCTGCACAAGCAGGGGCAGCACCAAACTGTGCATGTGGTGCCAGCATGGTTCCTGTCTTCTGCGTATCCACAGCCTGCTGCCTTGATGCTTCTGCCTGCCCAGCAATACAGACTACAGTGGCTGCAAAGAAGAAGCTTTCTCCTGGCATAAATGAGCCAGGCAATGCTGAGGTCCTCCTTTCCAAGGTCATTCAGGCTAGTGTTTAACCTGTGTCAAATCAGGCATTGGACCTTGTCACTGTTCTCAAAGCGTTTGTTTTGTACATATGGAAGTGGGTATTTAAGGCATTGCAAAATGCACTGGGATACCAGTTAGGTTCCTGCGAGCTACTTCTTTGTTTGGCCTGTGCAACCAGTGCAGAGCAAATCCAGTGCAGCCCTGAGAGCTGGGAGAAACTGCTTGAAGTGGAACTAGAGGAAAAAGAAGCAGCAACATCAAGGCAAGAGAATTCCCAAGCAAGGGGATAAGGTACCTGGCTGCTTTGGAAAGGAACACCTTCAGGCATTGCACTGTACACCTTATAAAAGGATAAGATCTTGACAGTAGGTGAGGGAATTGTTCTTATGGGATCATCAAAGCTTTAAGCACAACAAACTACCTTCCTGTTGACAAACCATTGCATCAATGGAGCGATATAACTCAACTCAACCATCAGCCGTCTTCCACAAGAGAAAGCAGAAGGGCTGTAGTGACTGTTCTGAACACGGTGCAGTTGCACAGGCAGCTCTGGCATCCCTTGGAGTGATGCCGGGGCAGATGGGAGTTCTTCATCTCACTTTTCTGCTTTCTTCCAGTGCTGTTGCCACAGCAGGCAACAGCCCCCTGCAATAAGCACAGAGAAAAACCAAGACAAGCATGGACTGCCCCCCGCCCCACCAACCTTGATCCCTCCAGCCCGTACAAGCCCAGGGCTTGGATTTCCATGGCACTCGTGAACTGACAAAGAGCACATAGCTCCACAAACCAACAACAAGTTGTTCTCATCCCTCACGCCCAATGTAGAGGTCTTGTTGCCTTTGCTCTGCCCATGGCTCATAGAAGTTTTCCTCCAGATGTGCAACACACACCAACAAGTGCTAGACAGAGCAGCAAGGAGCTGGCTAGTGACATTCTTTAAGGCCATCATTTTATACGGGTTTCTGCAGGTCAGCTGGATTCGTGCACTGATTTTACTGTTTTTATTGAAGATAAGAGCTGCCTTTTTCAGTGACAGCAAGTCAAATGTTCCAGCCCTGTAGAGATTTGCAAAGGAGACTTGACAGTTGTTTGTAAGAGAGTGCATATGTGGAAGCACCAGAAGAAACAGCAGAGCACAAAGTCAACGAATGTTGGATATGCAGCAACTCAAGAGACCGAGAGCAGCTGTGAAATCCAGGATGGAATATAGATAATGCCTGGGAACTGGCAGGAGGTGGCACTAGGAGGAGTGCTGGGTGCACGTTGGTGTGACTGGTTTCGGAAGACAAGATAAGGACTCTATGATTCTATGACTCGGAATCCGTTGTTCCTAATCCTTTGTATCACCACAAGGAATCCTGGGCAGACATGCTTTCGAGTGTTGAAGAATGGGTGAGCAACTGAAACATGTCTTGTTTAAAATGAGCTTTGTCTTCCCCTCCTACACAGTCTCACTCTGAGTTTTGCCACAGCTCTCTGCTCTCTCGACAATCTTTGCCTGTCAGCCCCTGGGGAAAAGTTCCTCTTCTGACAGCAGGAGTTGACCAAAGTGCCAGCTCTCACATTTGGGATGATTTGTTTGCCGTCTTTCCTGGGAGGGTGGTGCAGCCAAGCCACAGGTCTCCACACAGGTGGGGACTGCTGGCCGCAGGGGCTGCCAAGGCTCAGCCAAAGCCCTGGCCCACCCAGTCCAGTGTTGGCATCAGCCCAGCTGTGAGTCAGGGGTTGGACTGCAGACCCCCAGGGCCATTCTAACCTTCTAGGAGTCTGAGCTCACTCCACAACTGCTCAAAACTACCCATCAGCTGTTGTTAGCATGTATAACTTACATGAATAATACAGGATAGCTACTGCACTACCTTGATGCCTAAAGGTACTCTGGACTTTTGCTTCTTTGTGCTCTTCTCATTTGTGTAGCCTCCCAAATGTTTATAGGAGGTGACCTGCAGCTTCCTTGGTTACCAGCTGCATTAATAGCTGAATTTGGTGGCTGTGAGATCTTTCCAGGGACTTGTGTCTAACAAATGTTGAGAGCAGTTCAAGGCCAATTCCATCTGAACAGATCCCTTATTTTTCATATACTAGAAAAAAATGGTAACAACTGCAAAGGCCAATAGTATAGGTAAAGCCATTAAGTCTGCTTTTTATCATTGGTAGGACAAGTTCAAGTGAGTAAAAGATGTGCATCATATTTGTACTAAACTTGTACACAGACCTCTCCCAATCTTTACAACACCGAGTTACATCTTGTGCAACAAAATACCACTTGGATTTGCCATGGACAGATATATATTCACAGAGCAATGCGCTCCCACATCCAGCCCCCTCAAAAATCACTTGTGAAAAAATAATCTTTCTAGCCAAAGACTTTACCCTCAAGTCCGAATTTCAGGTTGGGAATGCCTGAAGAACAACTCGGGGAGCTCTTGTTTGGCAAGGACCTGCCTCCCCAGCACTGCGTGGTGTTCCTGCCAAGACACGTGTGTAGTCCAAGCAGAGTCCAGGCACCCTGAGAAGAGAATGGGAACATGGGGCCAGCAATCTCCACGGCCTGTGAAACACTGAGCCCCATGAGAGAACTGAATTGTTTTGCTCTGTGGCCAGAAGATTCATGGTTTGGGATTTCTTCTAAGAACAAAACATTTTCTGTGGAAAGAATAGCACTGGCATTGGCTAGAACTTGCAGGACTGTAGAAAGGAGACAGAACACCAACTGCCTGGCGCACCCATGATGTGCTGGATGTTTGCTCCTCTCGACTTGTCCAGCAATCACAGAGCCTTTCTTTTTTTTCTTTACATTCACTGTGACCCTGCTCCAAATCTACTTCTGCCTCTTAATGTGGGTTTCAGTGCTTCCATGTCTGCGTTCTTTTCAGTATCTGCCCAAACATAGCACACATACACCAGCCCATGTGCACAACCACAGGAGCTTCCTCTTAGGAGAACTTTGGTCCCCAAGAAAAGTGACAACCCCAGTTTCACATTCAGTCTGTCCAATGTTGGGACACTGTTACATTCCTCGCTTTTATACGGTGCAAGTAATTTAGGTTTGACAATTGCATAGTCTTTTTCTTGCCATGATCACAGTGTTCTTGGTTGCAAAACTAATTTGCAGTTGCAAAAGCTGCATGAACTGGCCCCTTCTTAATAGCTGATTTTATTCCTAAATCCCATTAGAGCTTGGGGATGCACCAGTTGGTCCCAGCCACCCTGACCTCCTTCTTACTTTAACTTGCTCCTCCACTTATTTCCACATGAGTTGCCTCTGTTGGGTTATTCCAATACATGAGAAAACAAAGCAATACCTTTTGGAACCTTCTTTTCCCTAAGGCTGTTGGGTGCAGTTACATCACAGCCGTGGTCTCAGCTATTTCTTGAACAAGCCCTGTACTGAAAGCACAAAATGATGGTTGGTTATTAACAGTAGTTATAAGTGGTGTTTTATAGAGCATTTGTCCCACATTGCCGTGTGTATAGACGTGAAGTAAATCTGCTCCCTGCTGTTTACAGGCTGTGCAACTGAATCATCACCATAGGTTATTCTAAGGGTCACCATCACAGTTGCTGTTTTAGAAAAAAGAAAATAAGCCTAGAGGAATTATGCTGAAGGCCCCTATCTCAGCAGGATCCTTCTTGGTTTTTTGCTTTAATGATTTTTTTCTTTTCTAGCTGAGGAAGTGACAGATGTTATTAAGTTTCTTTTGTGTGAGATTTCAGGGAATAATCACAGTGATTTGAGTCTCTCTTTTGCTAGTTGCTAATGCAAACATTGTTTTGGGTTTGCTTAATTAAATGGAAGTATTCTAAGATCAGCATTTACCTTAAAAGCACTAAAAACTTCTTTCTGAATAAATGTCAGCTGTAAATACTGGAAATGCCCAACATATATTTTCTATAGGAATACACAGTATTTGCCTCTGAGCATTTATGATGAACTTTACCTTCCAAAATGCTTCAAGAAATGCTTTCTACTCAGCTGCAGGAATCATCCTCCCTTTATTCTCCCATTGCTTCTATCCAGAGCTGTGCAACTACTTGATTTTTCATTTCCCTGGCAGTTAAGAAAAAGAAAAAATTTCCATTACTATTTTTGTTTTTAACTGAGGTCCCTAAAAGTTAAAAATACATTTCACATTGGCCAATGAAGTTTAGCTGGAACAGAACTAAAAAACAGAAGTTGACAAGAATACAAATTTGCATAAGAATTCCAACGCAGTGCATTAAAAAAGGCAAGATCAACATTTTCTGAGCTGCTGTGAGCAATCTGGTGAAATGGCATACTCTGTAGGACGTTCTCATGTCAGCTGAATCCGATTTATTGCTTTCCCATGCTTATGAACCAATTGCACTTTCTTCACCCTACAGATGTGGACCGCTGCTCTGGCCAGAGACCCCGTGTTGTGCTGAGCAGAACGCATCTTCTCACAGTGCCTTGTCCTGAAGAGGTTTATTAACTGCATTGGGCAACGACCTTATAATTAAGGACCTGATTAGGAAAGAAGACTGGTGTTGGTCTAGCTTTGCCCTTGGCAAAATCCTGCTAGCTGCAACACATTTTGAAAATCCTTTTCAGTGCTAATGCTTATGAGCTTGATATTTCACTACTTTGAGGAATGCTTAGTCCTACTCAAAACTCGCACCTGAATTCTGCTTGTGTTGGCCTGGGGTGTTGCTGTGTTCCTCAGACATATCCTGGACAATATCGAACAGGATTTTCATGGATTTTGCCACACGCAGACATACATAGGCTGAAGAGACATAGATTCCTATTAAAATCATCAGCAACCAGGCCCTTATAGTACACTAGGGCTGGCAAGGTCTAGTCTTTACATCCCAAAAGGGTTTTATAACATGAAGTTAATTGTATCTGATGTTTCAACTCCTCTGTTCTGTAGAGCTCATAATGAGACTCTGGCAAACAGTTTCTTCTGAATAATTTGTTGCATGAATTCAACCTCTTTCCCAGCTGCCAAAAGCCATGAATAGACTGCAATTCCTGCAATATATTTAGTGCTGCCTGAATAAATGGAAATAAGTTTTTCCCCAGCTTGCCCTTCTTGGTTGGGAAGTCAGTTATAAAAACAACACTGCCAGTTCCCGGCTACTTCAGCAACTTTTCGCTTTGGTGAGGGAGGGTCAGTCAGTCCTAGCCGACCACGCTTACACCAGCACAGCTTTAGCATCTGCCAGAACATCTTAAAGGCCACTCCCCGCTGCCCTCTATCCTACAAACCACCCTGCAAGTAGTAACGATGGTCAGATAACTCCGTATAACCAGGTTTGGTACGCGAGCGTTCCTGCTCCCGAGGCAGCCAGGTGCCCTCCCAGCAGCGCTGGGGAGTCACAGTGCCTGTTGTGTCCTGATGCCTTCCTAACCAGGGGCATTATCATTAACCTTAGTGAGCCATCATTACCTTTTTGTTCTTTTTCTAGAGGCTTCCTATTTCTGTTTTACCCGATGGCCATGTGGTTAAGAGCAAAGGTTAGGAAATCACGCTCAGCTCCTTTTGACAGGAAGAGAGGCCACATTCTCTTGGGGCAAATGGGGCATTAAGGCTCCTCACAGACCAGTGGGAAATGGAATTTCCACCTACCACAGGTGGTTTCAAAAGCAGAGATAGAAAAATAATCAATCAAGATGATTTTCATCTGCTGCTCCTTGGAGTGATAATTCAGTTTGTCACTGTGACTTGGGGAGGAGAACAAAAAACATTAAGTCTTTCCATCTGACTGAGCATTACAGAATGTGCCCATTGAAGGTGTGAGAGCGCCTGAAAGCATGTGATGATGTTTGCTGTGCAGTAGTCATGGGTGGCTATCGTTTCTTCTCTCTTCAGCAAGTTCGTTCCACCTAGTGCACGAATTTCTTAGCAACATTCATCTTACAGCTCACCCAACTCCCTACTATGCACAGCTGATAATCTGGTTTCTAAATAAAAAAAAATAAAATCCCCAATGATACTTTAAAACTACTAAGAGGAGTGAGTCATCTCTTTAATTTAGGCCATGGTACTATCTGAACCAATAACTCCTTTAGCTGAGAAAGAAACCTGGGCTGCCTATACCCTCTTCCTTCTCTTCTGTGTTTCAAACTGCTCGAAGAAACTCACTCCACATGGCTCCCACACAGCTCTGCTCTGCTCGCTTCAGACCTGACCATGCTGCAACCATTTCTCATCTCCATTATTTAATGCTCCCTTTTTCCTCATAAAAGATGATATTAACCCAGTTTCTTCACAAAAGAAAAATGATCTTCCTTGCAGATCTATGAGGTGCTAATTAGCAGCCACAGCTGGGTGTTGGCAGCAGACACGCTTCTCCTGTCTGCAAAGCCTTATCACTATAGAGAGAATAGAATAGAATAGAATAGAATAGAATAGAATAGAATAGAATGCAATAGAAATTTCAACTGGAAGGGACCTACAGTGATGATCTACTCCAACTGCCTGATCATTTCAGGGCTGACCAAAAGTTAAAGCGTGTTGTTAAGGGCATTGTCCAAATGCATTTTAAACACTGACAGGCTTGGGGCATCGACCACCTCTCTAGGAAGCCTGTTCCAGGGTTTGACCACCCTCTCGGTAAAGAAATGCTTCCTCATGTCTAGTCTAGACTTCCCCTGGTGCAGTTTTGAACCATTCCAGGCTTCCTGTCCTGGGTACCAGGAGCAGAGCGCAGCACCTCCCTCTCCACGTCCCCTCCTCAGGAAGCTGCAGAGCGCAATGAGGTCGCCCCTCGGCCTCCCTCTCCAATCCAGACAGACCCCGAGTCCCCAGCCGCTCCTTAGAGGCCAGGCCTGCCAGCCCAGGTAAGAACGCGACACTGCATTAGGGAACTGGAATTTTGCCCCATTGGACCACCTGTCTGCAAGACTGAAAAGAAGCATTTCCAATCAAAGCAGAAAAATGAGTTCCAATGAGCCACCCCATTTCACTGCTGTCCCACGAACTTTTCTTGGTGTAGTTTCACTAATATGAGAGAGACAGAGAGAGAGCGCACAGGTTTGGGTTCTCCAGGATAAGAATCACCTAGCAAGGGACCACTAAAGCAATCAAGGGGCTGGAGCACATCGTGGGTATCTTTTGTCTAGGGAAGAGAAGTCTTATTGCTGTCGTCAATTGTCTGAAGGGGATTATCTCAAGGATGCACAGTGGAAGGACAGGGACAAGGGACGTTACAACTGGAAATGAGAAAAAATTCCTCCCATAAAAGCAGTGCAGTTCTGAGATGCCCTTTCAAAAGGAGAAGGCATGTAGAGAAGTCCCTGTGTCCATGTGCCTTTTCCAAGAAGTTTAGCTGCCTGCTCAAAAGAGAGGTTCTTTCCCATCACAGAGCTTTCCTGTGCAGTTACTATCCATGGTAAAGGTGGCTGCAAACATCATCTCATGGAGATAAAGACCCATCAGCATCTTTCATCTTGGTGGAAAAGAGTTGCCCGCTGCACAAATTGCAGGCCCCCCTCTCCAGCATTGATCCTGGCAGCAGTGCTGGAACAGATGCAGGGACACAGCAGCCCTTACCAGCAGGAGCAGTGAAGGAGAAGGAGGAAAACACTGGCTTTCTGTTCATGGATTCCTTGCCTGGGTCCTTCAGCTCCCAGAATATAATGAGTGCCCTCCAAAAAACCCGGAACATTTTGTTTTGTCATGAGAGCTACCACCCTTCTGAACACGTTATACCTGGGCAACATCCTACTGCAAAAGTACCTAAAATGACCTCTGTCCCTTTGAGGCCAGGCCCATCTCTCTGCGGTGTCTGGACAGCACCGAGCACAGAGCGGATTTCACCCCCAACTACACATCTTCGGCACAACTGTAATAATACTCAAGGAAGGTATATTCAAGAGTAGAAGTAACGTCTGTGTTGGGATCCAGGGACTTTTCTCCAGGCTTTCTAAACCAGCAGGGATTTCTGAAAGCCCGTTAGCTACATCCATGTACCTGCCTGACCCAGGAATGAATGTAAAAAGGTCCAGTTTATTGGGGCTTGCAATCTGAAGTTCATCTCCGCCTCTCTGCTCTTGGCTGGGCAAAAGGAGAGCAGCTTTCCTGTGCAAGGCTTCATTAAGACTGAAGAATTGTTGCTGTATGCAGAGATATGTTCTGTAGCAGAGCTTTGCAGTGACTGATGCTTTGTATTAAAACTGATTAGTATTCACAGCAGAACAGACATGGAGGTGCAGAGCAAAACTCTGATGTGAACAATAAAATGGAAAAAACCCCATAATTTCGAAATGCTGCTGGTTGATTCCCCCCTGCTCCCGCAGTGTTAGTTCTCCACTTTTGATTGCGATCCCAGCCATGGCCCAGGAAGGAGCACAAACCATCCGTCTTGGAGTGAAACCACTTCTGCCCGGCAGCACAGCCAGAGCAGTGAGCACAGTCCTGCCCTGCGCTGCGGTGCCAGCCAGGATGCTGTGGGTCCGGGGGCATGCTGGGGCAAGACAAGGGCAGGAGGGACTGAGGGATGAAGAAGGTACGGCATGCCTCATGTTGCTGGGTTATGGAGGGGCAGTGGCATTTTCTTCTGCAAGCCCAAGGCTTTGGCTTTTTGGGGGCACCCCGCATCCCTTCCTCCTGCCTGAAGGGAGGCCAAAAAACCAGGCTGAGGTGAGATCTCACTTGAACAGGCAAACTTCGAGTTGAAGATGGTCCCTGCTCATTGCAGGGGGGCTGGACTAGATGACCTTTAAAGGTGCCTCCTAACCCAAACCATTCTATGATTCTGTGATTCTGTGATCTCTAGTGTCATGAATCCCATTCTGCTAGGAAAGCCAAGGAGGCTGAACAGGAGGAAGGAAGCAGAGCAAGCTTCATCTCCACCTTTGAACAGAAAAGATTCCTCCAGAAAAGTCGAATGATTTTATTACTATTGCAAAAGCCACAGCCAGCACTTAGAGGCTTTGCACTCAGCTGTGTCAGCTAGGAGAGGCACCCATACTTGGCAACCAAAGCACATGACTTTTTTTGTTATTCAGGCAGGTTTTTCAACTCTTCAATATTTCCCTTCTCAAGCTTCCGGAAGCCACACGGCCACTGCTCAGCAGGAGGGGGGTACGACAATGCCCCCGCCATCCCCAGCCACCACCCAGCAGGCACAAAACAGCTGCACCCCAAAACTCCGAAGGGCTGGGGGCCGGCTGGGCTGCGGGCAGTGCTGCAGCCTGCGAGGCTTCGGTGCGGGAGTGGGCTTAGGACAAAGCACAAGACCATGCTAAAAGGATTACAACCTGGCTACGTGACGAGTGAAACTCACTGCTATTTAGTGGTGTTATCAATGCTGATAACAATCTCAGATGAACAGGACCCTACCAGGAACTACATCTAATTAGATACATGTATGTATAATAAATGTATAATAGAGTACATAATACAAATGATGGGCCATTTAGTTAACTTACACAGTAAGTATATCCCATTCAAAGAAGTGCATTTTAATTAGAGCTGGACAGACAATTTCCACCATGCAGGAAATGGTAATGCTTCAATACTTGATTTAATTATGAAGTGGAAAGAAAAGGCAACATTTCAACATAGCTTCCAGAAGATAAATTCCCCTTCCCACCCAAATTCTTTCAAATGCCTTGAAGGCGTGGATGTGCAAAAGTCACACTGGGATTTTACCAGCTAAACAATGTAATGGAGCGTGGATTATGGAAGACATCAGTCTCAATGAGGAATATAATGTATTGCTGTAGTCATATCAAACTCAGATTAATCAAAGGATCACTAACAACTTATTTACGTGAAGGGAGAAAGGCAGAGGAATTGGGGAGAGGGGGAGCTGCTTCTTGCTTAAAATCTCCATCGCATAGAAATGTTCTGTTTACTCTGGTTCCAGTCTTATTCTGTGCATTTTCAGAAGGAAAAAAAAAAATCGGCCTAATTTCCAGGTCCCTCTGCTAGTGAGGGACACAGGACCAGGAAGGGTGAGGGGGCATGGCCAGGATGCTGCGGCCGAGAGGGACGTTGCCACCTTTGGCTGTGCCAGGGAGCAGTGGCCAAGCACCAGCTGAGCTGAGGAGCCTGGCCTCGAGCAGCTTGTGTGCCAGGTGCAGATCTGTGCTTCTTTGAAGGCTGCTGAAAAGCTGGAGAAAATCCAGAAAAGGACAATGAAACTTGGCCAGCAGCTGGAGATGATACTTCACAAGGAAAGAGAGCTTGTTCTGCTCCAGTTATTGAGAAGAGGAGCGTGAGGTGACTGGATTTAGTGCATGCAGCCTTCAGGGGATACAAATGTTGAAAGTTTTTTTTTTTAACTGAAGAGGGGAAGAAAAGGCTGTTTTTGGCCACATCTTGGCACTGGGCCTGGGGGTTTGCTTTACCCAACAGCAGATTCTTGAGAGAAATGAGTGATGCAGCGGCATTTGGCTGGCCCAGTGCTGTGGAGAAAGTTCCCACCGCGTGGTACCCATGCCCTCCCCCTGCCCCAGCCGTGGCGCAGGAGCAGAACTGGAGAGCTAGGAAATAGGGAGAGATCCAGCAAGGGGTGAGCTGGGCGGTGGGAGGAAGATAGGGGAAAGGACCTAATGGCACCATGCCTCGCCATGGTAGTGCCCACCTCTCTCCCTCTAAACGGAGGACACCCAGAGGCAGCGGTCAGCAATGCCAAGACCAAAAGACCCACGCCACGACTCGTCGCGTAGGAGCACAAGGCATTTTTGCAGGTCTCCAAGAGGTAGCTGCAACGTGAGCCCCAGAAAAGCAGAGCATTGACACCTGGGGTTGCCAGCTCATGCTCCTAGATCTAAACTCACTCAGAAAAATCCCTTTTTTGGGCATGGCTGAGGCACTGTGCTCTTGTACCTGCTCTGGCTGGGGTGCTGGAGGTCCCTGGCTGGGAGCCAGCCTCTTACCAGAGATACGTGCAAACATCTCTTCACCTGGAATGGCAGCACCATAAATCATCATGAACAGACTTTCATTTTTCTTTTCCCGCTCTTTTAACTTAGTAGAAAGAAACCTAGATTGGTTTGCTTGTGTTGACAAATCCTGAACTGCCACGGGGTACTTGGAGTGGGAATGGGGATAAGGACATTCCCACCAGTGTTCCCATGATCATACATCCCAATTCGTGTATGTCTCCACCTGGCACTGCTCAGGGAGGGCCAGACCTACTCAACTGAGTCAGAGATCTGAGGGGCGACCACTTGGTACTGCATGCAGCAAGCAAACCTGGCTTTGGCAAAAGAGAGGCAGCATCTGGCTATGAATGACCCCAGAGTGGCTCCTTGCTTTTTTAATGCCATTTCTAAATCTCTGTGCACCGCTCCATCTCCCCCATCCCAGCTCAGCCTTCAAAACCTAAGTAGGTTTAAATGACAGCCCCAGGCCTCTACTCTTGTTTTAAACCCATTATGTAATGCTTAGATACCGTGACGACAAGCGCATTATGAATTTGGATAAATACACCAAACCCGCATTCCTCTGCTATGCAAGGTGTCCTTGAAAAGCTTATGTTCTTTAGCCTTTCTCTCTGAACAGGACTGCCACCTCTCCCCCTTTTGCACAAGAACAGTGTTTTACTGCCTGTAAGCACCAGACAGCTCTGAAAGATCTGTAAAAAAGAGCAAGTCCATTCCCAGGAAGCTTAAATGTTCCTGCACTGGAAAATGTCTAAGGGCCCACAAACTGAGAAAAGTAGATGTCAGCTTAGCTTGCAGCTGTGAATACACAAGGAAGGAGAATCTATTGTAGTCTTTGCAATGGTCTTCAATATTTTATGTTAAATGTCCATCAATTAACTGGAGGAGGAGAGGTCTAGGAACATCTCCCTGAAGCGACCATAAATATAATTCGATGTAATTATGAAGCCCTTTCTATTGCCATAGTGGCTTAAAATGGCTTTAGTTCTACCTGAGAATTAGGTTAATAGATTTTGACTTTAGCTCACATTATCAATTTTCAAAGAGCTGGCAGATTATCATAGTTCTTTATTCAGGTCATCCAGAGGTGGATGAGGACCCCACTGTGTTTGGTGCTGTGTGAGCATAGAAGCACTTCAAGGCAAAAGACCACTTCAAACACAAAGAGCGCAGCATCTCAATGCACCGTTTGTCCCCCTATGAAACTAATCCCTCTTCCCTTGAAATGTGGCTGGGGTGGGTAAGGAAGGTAGGAAGGCATTAATGCTTTTATTAAGAATTCAAGGAGAATATCCATAGCCAATCGACACGCTGTTGTGTAATGATGATCCAGATGACATCTTGTAGGCTAAGCTTTTGTTCATGCACTCTTTTGATTTAATAGGGCACAATCTGTTTAGCTGGAGCATTTGGCTTCTAGGTATACGAGCTTGGGAAATATCTGAATGTTAACTTCCACATTCCTGTCTGCTTTCTAAACTTGTCTGAATGCTCAAATACATGCTTGAAGTTGCATGTTCTTATTCCAGATGGCATCTCATTGGAAACAGTCATGCCCAATGTGTGCAAATAGGCTGTGATGTGCAGAAATGTTTACTAGGCAACCATAGGTCATTTGGCTCCTCCGGCTGCTGCCAAGGGTCCAGCACTGCTTCTCCTAACCAAAGGGAGAAGACCAGCCTCTCAGCTTCTCAGCTCCAGTGAGGCTGTGGACCGCCACAGACACGATTCAGTGATGCACAGCCACATCTAGATCACTACGTATCACACAGGACTACGTGTCGTAGTGATGGGCCGGTATTTGCTCCATGGCCAACACATCTGAAATCTGTCTCAGTAGACTTTCCACTGCCAGGGTGCATTTTATACATGACAGGAGCAAGTCATATTGAGGCAGGTGAGCAGACATAAGCCCACCTTGTGCTGGAGGCGCAAGGACTTTGCCCCATGCGTGTGACCATGAGGCTGACAGACTGAAAGCTACCTTGATTGGAGGATATGACGTAGACTACAGAGTTCCACATTACTAAGGTTTAGGGCTGCTCCTGGGGGACTAAAAGATGTAGGAAACAAATTTAATTGACTTTCCATAGAGTACGCATTCCCAGTCGCTCCAGAGCATTTGAACCGTATCTGCCCTGAAAGCCCCTGAGCTGTGGGCATAGCCTACCCCATGCATGGGGGAGTAGCCACCTGCACATTGTAATTACTCCTTTGCCAAGAGTGATATATCAGGCCATTTAAGAAGGCAGCTAGAGATTCCCCTGGATTTCAGCATGCTTTGAAATTAAGTGTCAGGTAACTCAGGTTCACGCATTTTTTCCACTCTTAGGGGGAACTACAGGAAAGGTGTAACAAGAGTGATTTGCCCCAGGTATATGAACTCTATTATTTTTATAATACCTGATATTTCCATATCTTATCCAGGGTCAGATTTGATCAGGTTGTTATGGCCTGAATGTGGCACATTCCAGGATTTTTTTCCCCTATTATTGTTATTTCCTTCTCTGCTCTCTAAAGAAATTCTCCATCCACTTTAACAAACCACTCTATTAGTTAGAAAAGTTGGACGTATTTTAAGAGCTATGTGGCCAGGAGGGTTTTTCCAAAGTATTCAGGTATCTGCTAGAAGTGTTCCAGCAATATGGCTGTCAATGTGGAAAAATGCTAACAGCAAAATGCTAAGATGAAAATTTAAGATATACAGAGGAGAAGATACTAATTTTCTGTGTCACTGAGAGGTCCTTGCTCAGTCTCTCTCTCTTGGAAATGCTACTGAGTGAGAAACATTACCAGTTGAGACAAAACCATGTGGGATTTGCTCCTTTTCTTTCTTTGCTGTGGAAGATGATAGTGGGAAAATAACGTAATGGGCCCAGACTGCTGCAGATCCCTGCAGCAGGATCTGACCATCTCCTGTATGAGACTCCCACTGTAGAGACCACCAGCTTGTGGCCGGGCAGGACGGGGGGAAGCTCCTCCAGACCTCCAGCTCAGCTCATCCACAGGAAAGCTCAGGTTCCTGCCTGCCTTCACTAGCAGGGGATAAATCTGCTGCGATAACTAAGCTTGTCCTGTAACTAGCCAGTGCAGCAGCGGACCGCCCTCCCAGCTCATCTCAGCTTGTGTCTGGTTTGCTGCCCTCCCTCCCTGCCTCCCCGACATTTTCACTCTCTGTCTGCAGGCTCACCATCTGTTGGAGCTATTCTTCTGTGCACGGGCATGAAGATGCAGATTTCTTTAGTTCTCCCAGTGGACTATCTGCAGGAAGGGCAAGGACCTGAAACTGGAATTTAACTGAATTGCATCTCTGAGTTGGAAACTCTGACAGCCTTTATTGCTACATCCATTCTCCTTTATGTTTTAAGCTTGGATCTTACAATGGTAAATAGAGGTCCCAGTTCCTTTCCTTTTGGCCTAGGAAGTATTCTGCCAGTAACAAGTTAATGTTATCCCCTAAATCTTGATGTTGTTATTATTGTTTTTATATAGAATCATAGAATCGTTATGGTTGGAAGAGACCTCAAAGATCATCAAGTCCAACCGTAAGTCATCGAGTACCTCAGCCTTCTCCATATCTCGGGTAAGGTAACCAGGTCTCCCGTTTCCTTCCAGAGAGGGCCCACATTTTCCCTAGTCTTCCTTTTATCACCAACTTACCTATAGAAGCTTTTCTTGTTACCCTTGACGTCCCTGGCCAGATTTAATTCTATCAGGCCTTTAGCTTTCCTAACCTGATCCCTGGCTGCCCGGACAATTCCTCTGTATTCCTCCCAGGCTCCCTGTCCTTGCTTCCACCCTCTGTAGGCTTCCTTTTTGTGTTTGAGTTTGTCTAGGAGCTCCTCGTTCATCCATGCAGGCCTCCTGGTCTTTTTGCCCGACTTCCTCTTTGTTGGGATGCATTGCTCCTTAGCTTGGAGGAGGTGATCCTTGAATATAGGGATCTGCTGGTGACAGAAACAGGTGGCTATGCTGCGAGGCAGTTGCTCCCCTGTTCCTGAGCCTTAGGCCATGGGAACTGCAGCTCTCTGCTATTTGGGTCTCTCAGGTGTAGCTGCCATAGGGCTGGGGCCGGACACCCTTGTGCATCCTTCAAGGTGGTAGCAGTGAATGGAAGAACTGACTTCAGGAGGCTGAGATACCACAATGAAAGTGAATCAATTACAGCAAGGATTCTGATTTCAAACCAGCGTCAAACTTAATTCTCATTGATTTTAGTTTTAACAGTCGATCGCAGAGAGGCAGTGGGGTACAAGCCTTGGTGGGGGATGAAATCAGTGTCCATCAAATGGACAGAGCCATGATAAATTACCAATTAATATCAGCAAGCTAAAAATGGTGGTAATTAACCAGAGAGAGTGCAAATAGGAGTGTGAAATTGGAGTCGCATTAGCAGGGCAGCTAGTTATTAATGAGATGTGGCAGCAATCAGAATGGCCTTATTGTATTAAAGTACTCCCTCTCATGTGGATTGTGTTAGCTGACTTGTCAATGGCATATTAAAAAAAACCCTCAACCAAACAGTCAAGCTTCATTTTAGAAACTGAGGGTTATAGCAGAGAAAGTACAGAGTTGCTTCAGATAGGACCCTAGTTCAAGTTGCTGTTGTGATATATAAGCCTGCCTGTTATCAGCCCATGGAGAGAATTGACAGGCTTGGTTGTCACTGGAGCTGTCATGTCCTTATAAAGACTCAGATTTCAGCATCCCAGTGAGCTTATTTTCCGTGGGAAACTGTGTTTAACCTCTTTTCTGGCTTGTTCTGGTAGGAGAGCACCTTGTTCATTTTAGCAGAAACTACCATGAGTTCTGCTTCTCTGGGAAGGTGTAGTAAGGAAGGAGGGAGAAGTAGTGCCAGTCAGCTGTACGGGAGACCTTTCCCCCCTCTCACTGATGTTCCCAGCTCACCGCAGCCACAAATGGATAATCCCTTCACATTTCCCACATGTGTTGCCATCCAGCAGCCTCTCTATTGCAAACCCATGGAACAAAGCAACAGCAAGGAATGGCCACTGGGAATCCTTCTTCAGTTGCAATCAGAAACATTCGTGTTAAGCTCTTCTTGCCAGACACAGAGAGGAGGGGAAATCCAACATGGCTGGTTTTCAGCTTTTTAACACAAAGTATTTCACTTTCTTTACTGTTTTAAGACTTTCGCAGACAAAAGGAGGTCCAGTCTGCTGGGACCAGCCAACCATGGCTGCTAATTAGCACCTGGAGGAAAAGCATTTCTCTCTTATGCCAGGATTGGGATAATGTAATCTACTACAAGCAAAAAGGGTACATTAAATAATCGAGGTGAGAAATGACTGAAGGGTGGGAAGCTCTTACACAAGCAGACCAAGCGTTGCACCAAGTCGAACTTTGACTGCTGGAAAACTAAGCAATTAAAAACCAGCAATGCAGTCTCTGTTTTTTTTTGGTTTTAGTAGCAGATAATGGACTGAATGCCTTACAATCATACAGAACATTCAACAGCTGATGCATTAGAGTGATACAGAGAAGGCCCTTGCTGTGGAAAGGAGGTAGAGACATTTTTAATCTCATCTGCCACGGGATTACTGGGTTTTGCATCTCCCATCAGTCTTACTCAGGCTGATAGGCAAGCGCAGCAGTGTGAATAAGCAAGCCTGACTCCCACCAGCAGCTGTGCCAGTTAGCTGCCAACCCCCACAAGGACAGCACTTTCAGCCACGTTTTTAAGCAACGAGAAATCACAGTGCTCAACTGGAAAAGGGCTCTGGAAAGGAGTAGGGGGGAGGAAGCATCAGGAGGAGGAGCAGACTGGGGCCTGCATCCTCGTGAAAGGCTGGTTTGTGGAGACACAAGACAAATAACAGGGAGGGATGGGGCAGTGGCCCAACAGGCTCGCTGGGCTTCTCATTGCTTTCACCTTGCCACAGCAGCTAGTGATGGTAAGCAGCCCATGGACACACAGGAAAATCAGGATCACGCAGCCCTTTGGATGTGCTCTGGGATGTATTATGGCTTTGGGAGGAACAGGTGAGCTCAAAGCTGTGTGCTGCAGGAGACAAGCAGGGCAAGGACAGCATCCAAGGTGCAAAGGCATGTGCCATTCCTGTGGGTAGATGGGGCACTGCACCAAGGTCTGTGCCGTTAGGACACGTACGTCTACTCACCTCACCATGTATCTACCTCCTTAGCAAACAGAAAATTTTCCTGTATGCTGGTTATCCAAAGAGCAAGAACACTGCTTGGTCCAGCTTGAGGTGAAAAGGAACATTGCTGCCTCTCCTTTGTTCCTTCCCTTCCAAGCCTTCTTCTGAAACTCAGCTGCACAATGATTCAAGCAACGACTGTTGGATGGGTCTTCCTTTGGCTCCCCAGGGACCAGCCGGTGCGGGTGCCAACTCTGTTGTAGGAAGAAGCAAGAAACAAGTGGCTCAAATGGTAACTGAGCCCTCAGTCTCCTGTAGATCGGCAATGACTTTACAGATGTGCTTTCAGACGAATGTGGCCCTTCACAAAGAAACAGTTTGACATATAATTAATCTAGGAACTAAGAGAGAAAAACCCTGCACCTTTATTGTTGGGTTTTTGCCTTTAACTCCTTGAATTTAACTGCACACAGGCAGGCTTTGGCAGCCTGCAGGCTTTTTAGATATAGCATGGAAACAGGCTTTTCTCTCTCTTTAGGTCATGATGCATACTGCATCATACCAGAACAGCTTCCCCTGCTCCTTAGCCCAGCTGTGTATTAGTATCTTTTCCCTAACCAGGGCAAGATGTCAAACTCCCATACCTCTCTCATCCATTGCCAAGACTAGTGCTTCTAATAATACCCAGCCTTGAATTTTTGATGGCAGATTTCAGGAGGATTGAATATTACAGCTTGGTTGTCAGATAAAGCTAAATCCTTAAACAAAATCTTCCTGCTGTCTTAAGCCTTTTTAAAATACTTTCAGAAATGTGGACTATGTATTTTTCTCAGTAATTTTCATTACATGAAAAAGTTACTCTGCCTCCCTGTAACAGCAGGTAATAGGAATTTATTGTGTTTGGTGGCTATTAATAGTCATAACATGTTATCACACAGAGCACCATGAGCAGTCACGGTACACAACAATTGGAAAAAACAGCGTAAATGGTGACACTTTAAATGAAAAACTAGGGGTCCATAACTCTTAGCTATAGCCTGGTTTCAGTAGCAGAGAGCCGGCTAACTCAGAGGGGCCTTTTATCAATTCTTTCCTTTCTTTGATGTGACATAGGTTTAAAACTTATTATAGTGATAGAAACCCTTTGCTAATTAAACCACTGTAAAGAGTGGTTCATGCTGCATTTCCAGTCCCTTTCACAAGCAGGTTTTTAAACACAGGGCAAGCTTTTCACTCCTCAGTTTTCTTCCCCAGTCTCTTTGTGCAATGGCTTTGCAAAGTGCTTCAAACTGGCTCAGCGCTGGAGGTTATCTGCTTGGAGGTCTGGTTCCCTGGACAGATGAAAGGGGAGAGAAACTGCAGTGGATTTTCCTATTTCCTGCTACATGAAGATGGGGAAACACAAACGGGCCAGTTTCCTAGAAAAAGCTGCAATTCACAGTAAGATTTTGCAGGCTCCCTGTTACTAAATTTGTCATGTTATAGGGCTGTCAATAGATGCCAAAATCATTATGACATCACTTATTGCTACAAATCTTCTGGATAGAAAACACAGATAAGCTTTCTCAAGACCAGATCACTACATTCAAAAGTTTTTACTATTTAGTAAAATTATTCAGTGCTATTTTGATAGAAATGCATTGTGGGGTGAAGTTCCTCCTCCCTGCATCCAAATGTCTCTTTATTGTTGTGTATTTTGCTAGGCTTTCCTTGTAATATAAGCAGAGATTTTTTCATCTACAATAGCTGGTTTAGATCTGTATGATTTGAAACTGCATTCAGCAATTTTGAAGTTAAAATTTTATCAGAGCTTCTTAGGTCATTTTGGTAGTACTCAGGAACATTGTATTTCCCTGAGAAGGGAAACCTTAAAATAAAAAATAAATTTAATACAAAATTGCCTTTTCAAAACTAACTTTTAAATGAATACTCTGGGAATTGCATTTGCATGCTGTTCCAGTCAGGAATATAAAACAAGACAAAGCTTAAACTGAGAGTTTTCTACAAATAAGAAATTAGTTCAGCTTGACTTGCAGTATATTCTGAAGGAAAGAAGTCTGATACCCCTTTGAAAGATCCAGTTACCTGAACACTAACTCTTAATGTCTTTATAAAACTTCCTCCCTTTTGGGGACCACCAGCTTCTGCCTCATGACTTCTGCCTGCAGCAAGTCCTGCCGCTCTTGGGGTTCTTCAGGAGCATGTCATGATTTGCTTCCCTCACCTCCTTCCTGGGTTAAAGTCACATTTTCTCAGCCTCTTTCCAGACGAGCTTTTCCAATTCTTGGCTGACTCTCTCAACTTCCTGTTGTTTTTTTCTTCTTTTTCAAGAAAATAATCTCCTTGAGTGTGTAACTTTGGCTTGGCCACTGGGGGAGCATTACTGTCTCCAAGCAGATGTCAAGATTTACATTTCAGTCCGCCTTGTTCTTGTGACAGAAAGATTCAGCCAAGTTTCAGAGTTTCCCCGAGAGCATCTGTGCAATCGATGGTGCACTCAATGGAGAGCCTTCAGCCAGTGCAGAGGGACTCTTTGCTGAGTCCAAGCTAACTCTGCTAAATAACAGTTAAGTATGTTTTTTTCAGCTTTTTGGATGGTTTCAGCAACTTGGGGGGGCGTGATTCAAATGCGACCACAAGGACACTTTATGTCTGAAGATGATCCATGTCTCGGTGTTATCTGCTGCTAAGCTGCTGAGAAATAAACTGATGTTTGATGTTCCTTTCCCTTCTCAGTCATGGAGACTATTTTGGAGGGTAGATCAGGCTGCTCTGATGGGCTTCACTGAGATGTGTCTCCTTTGCTCCCCCGATTGACTGAGTTGTGGTCTGTAGGCCACGTATTTTGTCCTCAGTCCAAAATACAACATGAAGGCCTTCAGGACAGAGTGGGTGTGCAAGGCGGCTTCTTGCAGAAAGCTCGGCATATTTTCAAAACTATGGCCTCCTGGTGAGACGTGTCAAATTCCTCCCAGCTGAGTCAAAGAAACCACAGTCCTGTGGAAGGATGAAGGAGTTGCACTTTGGAAATAGGGGCTTGGTGCTCTCTTTAAACTCACAGCAGCTTTGCCTTGAATACTGTGTGTGCATAATGCTGCATGGAAGTTGAAAAGAAAGTGTCCAACTCCAAACGCCTTTGCTCCTCCCTCTTCCCAGGGGAAATCACAAGTGCTGGTCTGTGCTGCTTCTCACGCACCTTCCTCTCAGGGAAGCTACTGAAGCCCATGCCGCATGGAGCTCCAGCAAGGTGCCATGCTTCACTGCTTATTGCTTTGTTTATGGAGACTGGAGAGCAAAATCAGGAGCAGATTTGTACCTTTGTGATATTCCTGCTCCAAGACAAAGGTTGGACTGGAGACCAATGGAGGTCCCTTCCCACCAGCACTGAGAGTCCATGAAGCTAGGCCCATCACATGGGCCACTGAAGTGACCAGGATGGAGAGATCCCTTCCTCTTCCTCTGTGTGGAGGCTGCTGAGCAGACCAAGCCTTGACACTGACATTTGTCTCTCTTCTTTGTTGATTGGAAACGCCTCCTCAGCTTGCCTCTTGCAAATGCTGCATCTGTTGGGAAATGCTGCACAGTCAGAAAAGATACCCACCATGCCTGAATGGATTTCACTGGGGCTTCCGGCGGATTCACTGCAGAGCAAGGAGCACAATTTGACATATTGCAAGCTGAAGGAAAAGCTCTCCAGGCAAAGCAGACCAGGGGAGAGGAGAGAAGAGATACTGAAGGGGCCTGGGACTGTGGTGGAAGCACTGTTGGCTTCAGTGAAACACAACTGAGGAGGGAAGAGAGGACCAAACAGAGACTCTGGGTACAAATCCCCTCTAACAAACCCCATGGAAACTTTCATCCTACACCAAGCCATCTACATAACTCCTTTCCGTGGTCTCTTGTTGGTTATGAACTGCACTGCTTGGCCTGGGGTCCCTTTCAAACCTTTTCTTTTCCCACTTTGCACCTCCTCAGCCCCCTGAGCCAGACATCACCCCACCCCAGGCCCTGCCATACATCCCCAGACCTTCTCCTCTCCTTCCCAGCAGCTGCCTTTCCTTATTTTTCTTAGACCTACCCCACAGCTGTCTTTGAATACCAACCTCGGGGTCTAGTGGCAGCACCCTTTTCTGTCACCATTGCTGCCAAAGAGATTTGCCTCTGTCTCCGATTCAGGAGTTTTTCTCATCTTGCATGGGGACAATTCAATCTCTGAGAGGACCCTGTACTACTTAATAACAACGTGTTACTCATGAGGCACAAAAACTGGGAGATTTGTGCCATTGCGTTGGAATTGAAGACCAGAGGGGGTCTTATATATTTGTCTCTCTCTCAGAAGAGCTGAAGATTTGCAAGTAGGTCAAAAAGTAGATTTTAACACTGCTGTGACCAGAGATAAAGCAAGGTCAAACCCAGTTTATTTCCACCAGCACTTTTCTATGGCCAGTAGTTTTCACTGTTTGTGTTTATAATTAGAGAACTAAGCAGATGACACTCTGCCATATCCCTGTGTTCACAACGGTGAAGGACACTGTCAGTACACAGAGCTGGGCTCCTAATTAACACTTGCTTCTGAGCATTGCAGGATTGTAAAAGAGCCATCACTTGCAAGGTGGCAGACACCAAACCAGGGCCGTGAGCAGCCAGGGGCAACCACTGAGTCAACACCTTCACTGCAGCCTCTTCACAAGGCACCAGGCACAGATCTCCCAAGAGTGGGGATGCGTTCCTACAACCCCCTTCTCCTCTGTTCCCCATCAGATGGAGGCTGCATCTGTATGGCAAAACACCAGCAATGCTGGCAGCCAAGAAAAGAGTTGCTAGGCAAATCTGAGCAGTGGGAGGATTTCCACATCCTGCAGCCACCTGGACTGCTGCATGCAGCTCTCCTCCAGCTCTCTCCCTCCAGGGCTCTCAACCCCTCTTCACCCCTGTGCTTCCCCTTTTTATGCCTTATCTATTTTTAGGGCAAACTTCTCTCTAACTCTCTCGTAAGCGTAATCCTTACCCTTTCCCATGGGACAGCCTCATGGGACAATCCACATGTGCAGACAGTGAGCAGCAGCAACTTCCAGTGCTCCAAGAAGACATCTGCTTTCCCTGGGCTGAAGGCAACCACCCATCTATATGACACTGAGGTGATGAAAGGTGGGGGTAAACTCCCTGAGAGAGACTGCAGTGTGAGACACAAAGCCCACCAGTATAGCCCTTCCCTGGTCTGGCTGTGCCCCATGTGCTCAGCAAGCTGGTGACACAAAAGTGGCACTGGCTCCTGGAAGTGCCATCAAAGGAATAAAGCCCCTGCTGCCAGAAAGTCATCAAATTAGTGCAGGGT
Source organism: Cariama cristata (assembly GCF_000690535.1). Lineage (NCBI taxonomy): Eukaryota > Metazoa > Chordata > Aves > Cariamiformes > Cariamidae > Cariama > Cariama cristata. The sequence continues at coordinate 49,855 of NW_009626259.1, read as the reverse complement.
TCAGCCACCAAAAGCTAAATCTGGGAGAATGTAGTATTTACAGTTAAGGTGCTATTTTTGCATTGTATTTTTTAACAAAACTAGTGGTACCAAGACCCTGGCTCCATCCCTGGCAACATCTAAGCAAACCAAGGCAGGAGGGTTTTGTACAAAGCCATGCTCTAGCCCACCTGGGTGCTAGCTCATGGTGGCCCTCCACCTTGCAAAAGGCAGACCCTAGCAGAGGCTGGCTGTAGCTTGGGCCAGGCCACAATTGTGTTCCCTCACCACCCATGTATGAGCTTTACTGGGGAGGTCTGCTAGCAATTGCATCCTCTCTGATGGGGAGCTGGGGATATGTGGAAATCTCAGCTGGTGTCAGAATTTGTGAAGGGGAAAGGACATGTGTGGATGGAAAACATCCAGTCTATTAGAAGAAGAGCACCCTACGTTAAAACCGCTGTGACTCCTGGCCTGGGGATAGAAAGCAAAGGGTGACCCAGAGCAATTAAAACCCAGTCACTGCAGAACAGCTGAGCAGGGATCACATCCTGTCAGTCCCTGCTTGTTTTTCAGTTTATTAGCATGAACTTAGCTGCAGGGAGAGCTGGGAGATGATGGAAGAGCAGCGGTAGGAGGTTATTTGTAGAATGCCAGCCAAAAAAGAAGAAAATTTGTAGGAGGGGTTCGAAGGATGGAAATGGACTTATTTGTTCAGGCATAGTCTGAAAATAGTCCCAGGGCTCAAGGTTATGAGAGTGGGCTGCAGACCAGAATATCATGCTTAGCTCTGAATGGACAGGTTTGAAACAAGGACACTCCCCTAAACAAAGAAAAGCCTGAAAGAATAATGTACATTTGTTTTGTGTTACACTAAAACATTTTTTGTTTTTTCCCTCCATTTTTGGGTTATAGAGATTTTTTCCACAATGTCCAAAATGCCTTTTGGAAACCACAGTTTCAAAAGTTTCGGAAGAGTTTCAGCAATTTTCCAGAGTCACTTGGACGAGGCTCTGGACTGATGGGGCTGATGCCAGAGCTGAGAGCAACGAGATGTTGGACTGGCTGGAAAGCCCTCCCTTACTATATCACTCTGCAAACTGGAAACAGAAATAGGAGAGACAAAGGGGAAGATCCATACACTCCTTTAGACCAGCCGTGCTAGAGGAAACTGATGGCCCAGCAATCATGCTGCTTTGTGACTGCTGACACTGGCTACAACCCATGTATCCCAGAAGTTCCCAATGCCAGAGAGGAGAATAAAACACAATACAGCCCTCCACAGTAATTTGTATTTTGCTAGATCTGAGATTATGTTTAGCACTGTGGCTGAGAGGGGAAAAAAAAGAAAAAGACCAAACAGCTTTAATAATAGATTTTGGAGGACTTTGAATTGCCAGAGACATTTTCTAGTGACAGTTTGTCTGAATCATATTTGGCACTGGTAATATACCACATCTCCTGTCATTCTTTTAATTACTTTAGAGCCTTTTAAAAGAGCATTTTAAAAATTAATTAAGAACACCTCTGATTTCAGACCAAGCATGAGAAAATAAAATATGCCCGCTGTTGCCTTTTAAGTGGCAGATTGTCCTGGTGCTGCAGATAAGCTTTCTGAAAAAGCCAGCATGCCAACACCACAACAACCCCCAAAGATAACTTAATTTTGTATCCATTTAAGGGCTTGGGAAGGGAAGTGTAACATTTTTGAATTTAAAGAGACAAAGGATCTCAGTTAACTAATTATGTTGCCAGAAGTCTGCACTAAATGGATTGGTTCTGCTCTTTGCTGATTAAAGCTTGAAAAAAAAAATAAGGCTGGGCTATGGCTGGTTGTAGCCTGTGGTAGAAATCACTTGCAGAGGATTTCTTGCATGCAAAACCAGAGGATATGAACTCTTTGGAAGGCAGTAGAAACACCAAAGTTTTAGGATTCATATTAGAGCTGAACAAGATCATTATCTCTTTTTTTAGCAACTTATTTGATGAATTTACCTCTCTGATCAACATCTGAATGCTTTGTGGTGTCTGTCTTTCTCAGCAGAGTGCTGGTGTCGTCAAGCAGCTGCCGCATCCCCACTGCTCTCGGGAGCCCACCCTGCGGCGGGCAGAGGGGGAGGCGACAGAAGGGCTCCTCCAGTCCTGGTATGCTTGCTGCCGAGCATCAGAGGTCGTTGCTGCATGACAGTAGGGAGCCAGTGTGGGAAACGTTCTGTAAAAATAAAAATTAATAATAATGAGCAAGAGCTGGAGCTCAGGCTCACCAGTGCTGTCTGTTAAGGACAGGGTTGGCAGAGGTCACCCAGTGCATACAGCACATGGTCTGTCATCCTTTCCACAAGTGTGACAACTCTGCCTTAAGGTTCTTTTTTTGCTTTTCTCACCATAGCATTGATTAAAACCCCGGCCGGCAATATCAGGAACACTTTTCTCCCAAAGGAGGAAGCCAGACAGCTGGGTTAAATTTAGGTCTGCCCTCAACCCTTCTGACCACCAAACAGGGTCTCTGCATATTATATCACTGCTGATAACTTAGATGAAATCAACTGCAGCTGAAATCAATGGCGAGTAGTTTTCAAAGAGCCCATTTGCAAAGGCAATATATTAGCTTACTGAAAAGGGACAGCTATAGATTTCTTTCTTCTGACCCTCTCAGCCAAGGCTGTCTCCCCTCCCCTCTCATCTCATGTGTGGAACATATTAAGGCTCTCAACTTCCAAAATATGTTCAATTCTTGACCAAGAACTGCTCAGCAGATGGAGAGAAGAAGAAACAGAAATGGGAGTACCACTTTTCCCTTTTCTGAAGGTGAGAATGCACCTGTCTCCTATGCCTAACCTGTTCCCTGGCATTTACTCTGCAAAGAGCAAAAGAGCAGCGAGGCAGCTCTGTCCTGAAAACATCTCCCAGCTGCCCAATCTCCTGCTTCAGTTAGTGGGAATAGTTGCACGTGCTAAATGAGGACATGCTTGATGGGAATACGTAGTCATACTGCTTTCACGTAAAAGGCTCCTCTCCCCTCAAAGCAGCATACGCTAGATCTGATTGTGGTGGGATTGAAGATGCCTTTCTTTCCTGAGCAACTTTTGAAGCTGACCTTGCTCTGAGTGAGAGGTTGGACCAGAGACCCCCCACAGATCCCTTCCTGCCTAAACCCTAGAATAAAAGACTGGACGTGGCACTCAGTGCCATGGTCTAGTTGACATAGTGGTGTTAGGGCAAAGGTTGGACTCGATGATCCCAGACGTCTCTTGCAACCAAATCGATTCTGTGAAAAGTGTTTATGTTTTCAACACGAGATTTTCAATGCTGCAGGGTCTTCCCTCCAACATTTCTCTATATTGCAAGTAGAACTGAAGAGTATTTAAGTTATCTTGCTCAATCCACAGTCTTTCCTTCTTCCTCAAGCCCCATCCCACCCCAATACTATTGTTTTATCTTACCAGAACTTGGTGACATTCACTTACAATAATCTCTGTTTAGGGGTTTCAGGGTAAAAAAAAAAAAAAATCCATTTTTTTTGTCCAGCTTGAACAGACTGATGAATAATTCAGGCTGGTTCCCTGCCCTAGTAGGGCACTATGTTAGCCATAGGTTAGCCCCTGCAGATCTAGTCCTCTTTGCCCCGAATAGCTGCACGCATGCAGCTGTTCCTCTGGGGACACAACCAATGAACCTTAATCGTGTCCAAATGCCCAAAAGTGCAGTTTAAACAGTCTGCTCCTTGAGGCACAGGTCCTTCAGTCAAAGCTGCAGAAATGTTTCTGCCATTGAATAATTCTTCTGTGCAGCCACTTCTCCCTTCAAACCAGAACGCTGTACCTGCAGCACTGATGGAGAGGAAAGCAGATCCCCTCACTGCTGGTACTGAGGGTCCCTGGTCTATGCAGTCTATTGATGACCACATGGAGCAGGATCAGGCCCACCTCTTCACAGCTTGTGAATTATAAACCTGCAGGTCTCTTCATTTCTTAGGTTTGTGGTAGCACAACTCACCCACCACACGTGCATGGTCTTCCCTTTACAGTCTGCCATCAAAAGCTCACCACTGACATCACTTGTAGTCAACCATCTCATTAAAGGTGGCAATTCTTATTAATCTCTAAATGGTAGTAAACAGTAAGGAAAATAAACAGAATTATTTCAGTTATTTTGCATGTTTATCAGCAAATATTTGAGGAGAGCCACAAATAACTCTAGCCCTGCCACTGAGTCAAAACCCACTCATGATGTCATTGGAGAGCTCAACTTGTTCTGCTGCTGGCAATGCAGTGTTTGTGAAATAAATGCATACAGGCTTAGCTAATATCACTGCAGCAACACTCGCTGTCAGCTGGGAGTCTGGTGAGAAAATGGGGCAATAATTTACAGAAAGAGCTGAGTATTTCTGTTCAAAAGCATCCATGCCATGCTTGTGGCTGCTGCACTCTTACCTGAAGGCTTGATTGTCTGATGCAGTTTGGAGTCATGTCAGTTAACTATAAAGTTTAAATAATTGCTATATATAGAGAGCGCTTGAAGGTCTATCACTGGAAATGTTAATAAAAGCTCAAGATAGAGTCATCCTGCTTGTCTTTTCTGCTCCCCCCCTTTTTTTTTTGTGGGCTGTTGCTCTGTGCAAGCCTTCCCCTGCCTGACCTTGGCTCTCTGAATAAACAAGGTTAAAGCACGTAAATGAGAGGCTCTTCAAAGGTTACTGGAGAATTGATCTCAGAAACTGTTGGAGATTTCCTGGTTGTCATAAAGCTTCCAGAAACACCTCTGGAGGGGCTCTTACCCGCTCCTTGTAGCTTGCACACAGTGACTCACATGATCCCATGTGGGCTCAGGTGAAATGCAATCAGCTTGAATTCTGCAGTGATACGTCTCCAAGCTGAGGAAGAGAGTGGTGTGTCAGTTGGGTCTGTACTGCTACAGCAGATGCCCAGTTCTGGAGGCCCAGGACAGTGTTAAACACAGGATGAAATTTTTTAGGGCATCAAAGAGATCTGGGACCTCAGCGCTCATCACAGTACAGGGATTTGAGGATTCACAATACATGAATTGCCTTGAAATTGCAACCCCTCTTCGCATATGGTTCAGAGGAGAAGCAAGCCGCAGGGGCGGTCTTCCCATTCACACTATCCTGCTCCCAGCCTCCTCCACTTGCGAAGAAGAGGAAGAGCAGGTGAAATGAGACGGAGAGAAGGGAAGATGGCCAGGGGAGCCTTCACTTGTCATATGCAAGGGAAGACAGGTTCCTTATGAGGCTCTGAGAAGGAAGAGCCAGCTGGATCATGTCCTTGGTGTCTCTCCATGCACAACACACTCCAGTGAATTCAGGATGCAGACATGCTCATCCACCCTTCAGCCAAGGAGCGTGTCACAGTAGACTCTCATAGGAGGAGGATGAAGTTGCTAAACTCTCAGCATAGAGATATATAATCTTTTTTTCCTCTTTTATGATCTGAGCCTCGCCTTGCTGTCTTTCGGCATGCCCAGCTTGCCATCAGAGCTGGAGCAACATGTGTCTGCCTCCTTTGTCTTCACCACCATAACTGATTTACATGGCCTTGGCTTTACTCTAGCGTCCTGCCAAAGAACATTCAGCCAAGTCTTGAGCTGAAGGTGGAAGGAAAAACCATCTGGGAGCCTGTAATAACTGGGCCCAAAGTAAATCCCATGGGGATGGGGGTCCTAGCTGCCAGCAAGGCAGCAGAGAGCTGGTAGCCAGCCATGCATGCCAGGGAATGATGCCTATAGGAACTAGAGAAAAAGCAGAAAATAAATGGCTGTTATACCCTTCACACAAGGTCCCTGTGTTAGTGTGCCAACTGGGGACTTTTGAGAAAAGTGGGATGGGATGGGGTGGATTTTCCAGTTGCAGAGTTTCATCCTAACTCTACTGCTCCAAGGCAAAACCCCACTCTGGGTGTTGGGCCCTTTTACATCAGAGCCTGTTCTGTCCTGGCAGACATTGTATAAAGGGTTTACAGATCATCCAAAGATTGTTCCCATAATGGCACACCTATACATTATTGCAGGCTTTGGGATTCCATGCAAATCCTTTTTGGATTGAAATACAGAGACAGTAAATGATTCATGGATCCAGCCTAGAGATGCTGGTTTTGGCTAGAGGTCTTGTTCTGCTTTGCAATCAGAGGAAAACTTGCCAATTTGAATAGAAAGGATAAGCCCGGAGAGTGGAAGATGGGGACAGGTCTCTGTTCTGATGATCTGGAGTTATTGAGGGAAGAAATGCTGCCTCTGCCTTCTGACTGTTGCGAGTCCCTCTCTCATTGCATGAAATCTTATGTCTCTGTTGAAACCAGAGCACAGCAAGACAGGGCTCTCACCGACTTTAATGCAAATTCCCTTACCATCGATTAGCCATTCAGAACTGCTTTGATTTCAGGTAGATGTCACTTCGTTGAGCACCTGTGAATGTCAGATTGATTTAGCTACGCTGCCCATTTATATATTTCTTTGCAGCAGAAGTTAAAGTACTTGACAGAGCCTTTAGAGAAGCCTCTGTGGAAACTGGATAAATGACAGGAGTCAGACTGCAAGGTGAGGATCACTGCCTGGCAGGAAGCTGAGCATCTCCTGTGAGTCACTGTGTGCTGAACTGTCAGAGGTTTCAGTCTGGCAAGCAGGAAAGGCCAGCCTGCATGTGAGTCACCAGCCCTGATGCTGGATTTACACCACCACCTCACAGGAGCCAGTACCACAAACTCCCCTGCAAGTCCAGGAAAAGCAGTATTTTACACACAAGTTTCAGAAAACCATGCTTCATGTCCTTCAGTAGAATAGTACTTAGCTCAAGGAAAGAAGCAGCAAATATCTACTTGGAAGAAAATAGGTGGGAACGGCCCTACCTGAATATTTCCCTGGCTGGCTGCTTCCCACTCCTCCCCACTTCTGGTCTCTGCTTGGCGCTTTCTACTTGCCCAAGGCTCCTAGTGGGTCTCTTAATAGTTTTGGACCAGGATTCATCAGAAAACTACTTGCTACAAACAATTTGCTCTACTGGGGGAAGTATTAGAAATGCTACTGTGGTTTTAAAAGAACTTAAGTTATGACATGTTAAAAAAAAAAACAACCAAAAATGCATAAAACATTAACAGAGTTATGAAAAAGATGGCACCTCCCTCCCCAGCACTGCTCATCCTAAGAAATATGAATCAGTGTTCATCTAGCTTGAGTACCACTGCAGAGAAGTACGGTCTGGAGGAAGTATGGTCTTCATTTACTTGTTTGTTTAGAAATACTTTTGTTTCTTCCCATCTCAATTTAATTTGCAGTATATAGGTATGTCGGAGTGCCCTATATATATGTGTGTGTATATGTTGGAGCCCTCACCATCCACTTGAATATGCATCTGAGTGGTAAATTAGAGAATTCCTTGGCCTGCCAGCCACATCTCCCATTTCAGGCACAGGCAGCCTTCCACACCCTGAGCTCAGGAGATGCACTGTCCTCCCTGAGAAGAGGTGGTGTGGCCATGTGTCCATGAAAGAGCCGTGCAGGATTGTACCTGGTGGTGCACTGTTCCCAAGGTGCTGAATTGAACACAACTCGGGCGTGTCGTTGAACTTCATCACGTCAGATTACGGCAGTGCTTCACACTCACAATCACTGACATTGCCCCTCCACGTATATGCACCAGAGAAGGCAGAGGCCACCACCAGCTCCCTATTACATTAGCAGGGGAATGTAGTAATTACCCCAAATAACTGCACTGCTCTGTCTTGCAAGAACTTTTCCTGCAGTGCCACATTTATAACCTCACTTTTCAGAAGAGACAGGTAAGCTGGGAGAGGTCAAAAGCCTCACCACACCTGGTAGGCGACATCAAGACTGGCAAGACTCCTGTTCCTGGGATCTGAACCATCTTGTGGGAATAAGCTTTGAGGGAAAGGTCTGTCCCTCCTTCTCACTGCATTTGTTCCCAAGCCTGCCTGCTGATTCCTCAGAGCGGCCAGTCATGATTGCACAGGGCTTCCAAAGCCTGAACAGGTTGTAAGTTCCAGCCACCAGCAAACAAACCAGAGTTCATCTGTGCCTTGAGATACATGTCAGCTGAAAGCACATGACAACTGCCTTATTGCTACAAGCATCAGGCAGCATTTCTCTCGGGAGTCTCCTTTCCAGAGCGGTCTTTCCAGACACACCCACCTCACGTGTCCACAGGCCTTTGCCACGGCACCCTGCACCACATCAGGTGGAGGGGTTCGTCCCACTCCCCCTGGGAGAGCCTCTTCTCCTTCCTCTTTGAGGATGACTTTCTGTCGCGTTTCCTAATCTCCCTGTCTCCTGAGTCCCAAACTGAAATACCCATCAGTTCTCTGAAAAGCTTACGCAAAAGGAGCGGCTTATTGGAAAAATACTACTCAGAGAGATTTCGTCCTCCACGGTTCTTTCCTCTGTCTTCACTTCTCTGGGTGCTTTGTTAGTTCTCTTAGGCAGGCAGGATTTCCATCCTATTAGCTGGAAAAGTGCTGTTTCAGCCAAGATTTCCACAACGATGAATGACACAACAAAACCAACCAGCCCTCACATTTTATAGCAACACATTAGAAAAATCCATTTTTTTTGCGAGGGGGAAGAAGATATTACGCAAAAGGGTAAAAATCCCTTCAAAATCTCCTTGTTGGATACATAATCTGCTTGGTAAGCTATTTAAAAATCAGCACTTATAAGGTATGTGTCAGCCTCCAAAAATGCCAGGCACCTAATTAGAGGCATTTGCACTGGATTGCAACAGTGGCCACGCATTTCTGCTCCTTGCTCGGGCAGTCCTACGCAGGAGAGCTGAGCAGTGAAGGAGCCGATGCAGACCCAGGCACCATGCTCCTCATGGTCCCTAATCCCTAAGGGGAGGGTAGGGAGGTGGTCACCTCTGTATCCCACCATGTGCCTGCGGGCACAGAGGGGGTGCAGATAACCCTGCTCCTTGCCAGTGAAGCCGCACAGAGCTGAGCAAATGCCCGGAGCCTCAGCATCAGGGGAGCAGAGCACCAGTCACTCTGCCAGGAGGGCTGGGACAGAAAACCCTGGGAGAACAAGAGATAAATATATTGTATTCTGCTATCTTTTAGTGACTGGGCATCAAAGGAACAAGGCGAGAAAGGAGAGCTTGGCCAAATTCAGAAAACCTTTCCCATAGGAAACTCTCACACTTCATATCTATTAAAATACCAAACTGGGTCCAAAGACAAATACTTCTTTCCCCCCTCAACCTTGAATTTCAGACTCACAGAACTGTATTTCCCAGAGCAGAACTGAGAGCAGCACCACAGATATATGATCTAGCAAAACTAACGCAAAGGAAAAACAAAAAAAGCAGAATGTTGGTACCTCTGGTCAGAAACCATTTCTGTGGCTGGCAATGGCAGGGGCCACGTCTAGATGTGGGTGTTCAGCAGTCAGTGCTGTAGACAGAAATGAAGCAGAGCAGAAGAGCATAAGGCAAACTCCGATTTGCTGGCCTGGGCTGCGATGGCAGTGGGCACTGCGGACTCAGCTGCCCTGACACACGCTGCTCAGCGCTGGCTTTTCCCTTTGCCGTGAGCTTGCACTGGGCTGGACAGGGGGGTCCTATCCCTCCCAGCCCCTGGATGGTGGAAGGAGCTGGCCTGCAGCCCAGTGGTACCCCTGCCAATGCTGATGGGGGATAAGTTTGCAAAAATTGGTAATGGAGCATGCTAGTTCATGGCAATTACAGATGTGCTGGTGGGAAGGGGTCTCTGCAGGTCTCCAGTCCAACCTCTTGCTCAGAGCAGGACTATCCCAGCACTAGGTCAGGCTGGTTCTGTCTTTGCCTTGGAAATCTCCAAGGACAGAGGTCACTCACATGACTGAAGCCTACACACAGATGCTTTACTGGTTGGGTCTGGAGCGGAAAGAGGACTAGTCTCTGGTCTCATCTGCTCAAGAACGTACTCATTCTCACCATGGCTAGGCCCTGCTTATGGCAGGCAGAGCGGGAGCACATAAGCCAGTCTCTGCGTCAGTCTGCCAGGGTTTGTCAGCAGGCTCAGAGCGGGCTCCACAAGGCTCATTTACATATGCAGAGCACGCACGGCAGAAAGAGAAAATGGAAATGTGGCTGTATGAACACCGCTTAAAATGAAGCGGCCATCGTAATTAGCCTGACAGCAAAACTCCAGTGCTGCCCTCCTCGCCCAAAGCTCAGTTTGTTGGTAGTTCAACTGATCTGCTGTGCAGGGGTAGCGATCCTTGCCAGTATTACCAGCTCTGCTAGGCACCTCCATCCTGCCGTCCCGTGGGAGGGGGTCACAAATAGCTGCCAGGCAGACAGACAAGCCACATGTGTATTCCTTCTGTGCTTGCAAGAAGCACAGGGACCCAAAACTTGTGCCTCACAATAGCTGGGGTCAGCCACCCTCTTTTAAGAGGCAAATTAATTGCCAGTGAAGGATGTGGAAGATTTGTGTCAAAACAGGACTAAGTCATCATTTGGAGCTGGAGAGGACTGTGTTATCCCACAATGGTTCTTGTTATTACAGAAGAGACAAGCTCTGCTTTCTCTGACCCTTTGTCTATTCACTTGCCATTTGAGAAGATCCAATTAGTTGCAAATGGCACCAAGCCCCAAGCTCTTTTTCTTTTCTTTTTTTTTTTTTTTTATTTGAATCCTGCTCTAAAGAAACCACAACACCAGCAGAGTTTCATAGACTCAGAAGGCACAAGCCTCTCTTTTTGAACGAGCTTAATTCCCAAGGAGGTTCCCCTCCAATCTCCGTCACACCACTCTAAAACAGCGCATGGGCACATACTTCAATTCACTACGAGTGTAATTCCTTTTGAAACTGTCTTGGCTTGCATAAGGATCATTGCAGTCAAAGCCCAAGATATTTCCATTTGGCAATATTACTTCAGTGTCTCAAGAGCTTGTGGTGGTCTTCCTCAGCACCCAGATGCCTACAAACCCAGCCTCCAAACCAACACTATGCATCAGTTTTGCCACTGGTATCAGGAAGATAGCAGTGATAAATACAATCTGAATAAAATGTCAGGATCAGAGAGAAGAATGGGAACACGAGCAAATCAACCCGCAATTCCCTTGTAGGCATACTGCTCAAGTTTTTCAGAAACAAAACGGAGAGAGAGAGAGGATTCCCCATTCCCCCAAATGACACATTTTAGAATGTATTCCTTCATGCTGTTGTAAATCCAATATTCCATTAGAAAAGAGCTGGCTTTTTCTTTTTTAACAAGTTATTAAACAATTCACCCTGAAATCCTGCAACTTCACTTAACAGACTGAGGAAAACAGCTCCTGTAATACAGAAATTAAGCAAAATTTCACTTCAGCAATTTCCCCTCATGTTATGCAAGTCCTAGAAAGCCCTCTGAAGTGCACTGATTTCAAGCTCAGCTTTAATGTCCCACATGTTGTCATAATTCTGGAAACCAAGCAAGATGAAAAAACGACCAGGGTTGCACAGAAAGATGCGCAATGGGAGGACAGGGTATCTACTCGCAGTATCTACAAGCTCCTGGAAATTTCTAGCAGTTTGCAGCCAAGCCCATCAGCTTGGTCTTAGTATTTCAGCCTGCTCTTTATGTTACATCAGAGCAGAACAAAATCTGATTTGCCTTGGCTGGCCAAGGTACCCATCTTAGGTAGAAGGCAAAAAGTAGTGTACGTCATGGGCTTTGAAACGTGGGGCACTGCTGCCCCAAAGTTCCACTATGCAGCCCGAAAAAGGGTGGGAGTGCAGAGGGTGCAGTCCTGCCCTGCCCCAGGGAAGTCCTGGTCACAGGGGTGTTGCTGTTCATCTGATTTCTCCAAGCAGCTGCCAGACCTTTTGGCAAATACGGGAGCAAAGCATTCTGAAGCAAAAGTCCAATCCTGTCTACTCACCAACGAGCCCTCTTTGCAAAGATCTGTACGTAACTGCCATTATAACCCTGCAGCCTCACCTGGGGCTCAGAGCTCTGAGTATTAACATCACTGCACTGCCTCTTTGCTAGCTTGCCTTTCAACAGAAAATTTCTTTCAAAAAAAAAAAAGGGATCAGAGTGACCTTTCTGTCGCATTTTATATTAACATCACTGCACTGCCTCTTTGCTAGCTTGCCTTTCAACAGAAAATTTCTTTCAAAAAAAAAAAGAGATCAGAGTGACCTTTCTGTTGCATTTTATTCCTTTAACCCAAGGACGAAAGATTATCATAGCCATGGGTGGAGAAAGACAAAGAGATGTTGGAGCTCCTGAATTTCCTCTTCCTTGACCTGTGCACACATCTTTCCAGCTTACTCTAACTATGAATGGGCTTGACACCACAGAGCAGGGAATGCAGAGGTGGCATCAGTGCCCTTGCTAGTCCCATCTGTGATCTCAAACTGCTCTGGGGTTCACGGACTGAGCAGAGTTGGATTTCTCTGAGAAGGACTGCATGCATTTCTGGTGTTAGGCTTGCCTCAGTTTATCACTCTCAGATCTGTGCCCAAGTGGGACCTAAGGTTTCTTATTCACTTCACTGACCTTACTTCAGTGGAGATGGGGCCATTTTCCAGGGACTAATGAACAGTACAGGGCACTGACAGCTCAGGGAGCAGCAGACTGTTAACCTTGTGGAAGGCTAATCATGTGCTACCCATCAAGGATGTTAGTAGCTGTAAATAACTCCCAAACAGCAACTAGGTTTGGTTTTGGCTTGAATGGGTAATGATGCTCTGATTGGACTTCCTTGGATCATTTGTAGAAAAACTAGTTTGTTTTTTCTTTTCAGCTACTACTGTCCGTCTTCTGTGTCTGAGACGCCCCAAATTTCCAGATGCTTTGGGCTTCTGTACTTCCCAGGACAAAGGGCTGTGGGGCTGACTAGCTCAGTCCCCATGCTTGGGTGACATCCCACGCTGCACATCCATGAAGCTTGTGCTGCACCTGCATTTTACTTGTCCAAGATAGGGAGCAAGCTGGCAAGGGCATGAGCCGCTGCTAGCTCTCTGCAAATCCCCTGCCATTCCTCCCGTTCGTCCCCCACCCCACAGTGCAAAGCTCCACAGTGCATGATGAGTCTCGGAGCCCCTGCAAACATATGCCAAGATGAAGGAGAAAAATGTCTGAGCTGGTGCCACAAGACAGCTTATTAGTCGTTACTGATCTTGTCCCATAAGCTGCTGTGATCGACTGATGATGATACAAAGTTGGAGGCTTCTGCAACGCATCGGATGGAAAGCAGAAAGATCAGGATGACTTCAAAGCTTGGAGTGATAAAAACTGGGAGGAGAGGAGGGAGTTCTACGGCACAAATTCAAGGCTGTGTTTTCAGGTACTAATAAGCACAACTCCTACGGGAAGAGCGCTCAGTGCCTGGAGGAAGCAGGGAAGGGAAGTCTGGCTGTATTAGTCAGATGCACGATTCCTAACGCAGGCATGAAAAGGGTGAGTGGATCAAGCTAGCTGTTTTCCATACGCACTGTATTACTGTCCCTGCACACAGACAGGCAACGTTGCTTACAGCCCTCATCAGGCACCCAGTAAAGAGCAAGCTGCTGGTATGCGTGGGGACAGGAACCTCATTGCACAAAGGAGACAAGAAGAGCTTGGTGCAGGCAGCCTAGCAAAAGAGAGGTGAGGAGGAACTGCTGTCACTGCTTTGGGAAAGCCTTCCAGTGTGTGCAGGGAACAGGGGGAGTCTGTCCGGTGTTCAGGGCCTGAGCAATTTATCAGTGGCAGAATACAACAATTTTGCCATCGACAGCTGGGCCTTGCTTGGTTGGCTGTGTTTCCGAGGCTGCAAATCATGCTGCATAGTCCTGGCCTGCGTTGCCTCATCCCACCCCTCTGACCCACAGCATGGCACACACTGGTGGGAAGGGCCTTTGGAAATTTCCAAGGGCATACATCCCCCGTAACTCCCGGTGGCCGCACCACCCTGGGGCAGGATTTTTTCTTACTGCCCAATCTGAACGTCCAGAAATGCAGTTTCTGCTTGTTATCCCTTGTTATAATGTCTGTCACAATCATCCTCTCTGTGAAATCCTTTCAAGAATCAGCAGCTGCTCCTAGGTTTGGGCTCCACAGGAACAGAAAGGAGTATGGGTAGAGATAACCAGGTACTTCACTGTTCACTGGATAAACCAACACTAAGAGAAACCTGTAGAATTTCCATGTGGGTGCTAAGACTAAGCACAGCAGAAGAAATGCACAATGCCAATATAAAAAAAAGCATGTTGAAATTGTGAAACCATGCTCATTAAGGTTGTGAATTTTCATTTCTTCATCCTCTTGCAGAATTCAAAGTGAAAAAAGATCATACTTTCCAAATCTTCCCCATAGTACACGTTCAAGAGTATGAATCATCATTTTCTCCACTTTTGACTGCTCAGGACTAAATGTACATGCTCAAAGGACTCCCAAAAAGTTTTCCTCATTTTCCCCCATCTTCAGGTTTGGAGGTTTTGGAAGGGTTTTTGTTTGTTTGCTTGCTGTCTTCATTGTCAAAGGCAGAAAGCAGCTAACTTGCTTCTTCTTCTGATCTCTAATTTTTTTGAAGTTGAGGATATTGTAAAAGCTTGCACAGAGAGAGAGAGGAAAAAAAGGAAAATCCTACCCCAGGATTATCCATGTTCTAACATTCAGCGGGAAGATGTCAGATGTTGATATCTTTCAAAACAAAGTTGAAACAGCAACATTCATTTCAATTCCAAACCTTTTTGGCAATTATTTTGTCTCAAACAATCTACATTTTGAAAAGGCTCTTTTCAAACTAACTGCAGTGTCCAAAGGGGTTGCCATTTGAGTCTACAGCCTCTGGTACCAAACTCAGTTAACTCTGAAGTAGCTATGAAAGAACCCAATCATTAGAAATGGGAAGATAAGATTGCTCTGCCTATTATTAGTGCACATGTATTGTCAGCAAGAAAGCCATGAGCAAGGGTCAGAGTCTGTAATAGCCATCGCTGGAGCAGGCAAGCAAGGACTTGCATGAGGCTGGAAGCCAAAACAGAACAGCTGAAACCTGCTTTGCCCAAAGGGATGGACTGGCCTGGCAGAGCCACCCTTGATTCAGTCACTGGGTGATAGGGGAGATCAGACCAAGTGCAGCAGAATCATATTAATAAGTAAGAAGTATTGTCTTCTAATTATCCCATCTCACAAATAACCTCTGCCAGAGTTTCAGCTTTGAGAAGAGAAAGGAAAACCAAAAGTGACATTGACGGCCAACTTGCCAGTGGAGATGGCACTATTTGGGTAGATAACTGCCTCAGCATCACAGTCCCTGAGCTCTGAGGGCTGCTATAGCGCAGCTCACAGAGCACTTGGGTCTAAGGCATCACTGCTCTAACACTGGCCGCAGCAGTGAACGCACGGATCAGGGTGCTGAGCATTAAGGGCATTTCTCTACAAGTGTGGGATGTCCCCATCCCCTGGCTTTCAGAAGCAACTAGCACAGAGGGCAGACCTGCATCTATTCGCCTGCGGAGGAAATGAAGCAGGCATCACCTGGAAATCTGCCATGTGGAAAAGGTTGGGGGGTGCTGCTGCAGACAACATGAGAAACGAGTAGCAGAAACTGCTCAGGCAACTTTGCTAAGCCATGTAAATCTGATAAATTTTGGGAAAAAGGAATTCCTGCACTGAATGGCACCTTTTCCTTCACCTTAAAACAAAAAGAAAACTTGTGGACCTTGAGGAAAGACAAGGCACTTTCATCACACTTAAAGCTGACTGATTTTTTAAAAAAATTTAATTACACCATTGAGGTTTTGCAGGAAGTAGGATCTAATGCAGAATGATATCGGTGTTGGGGCCTGCTTAACTTCTCTGTGGCCCATGGTTTTGTCCAAGTTCCTCCAGATATCCAGGTCACCTGCTTTTCTTCTCCCATTTCCCTGCCTTACTACAGCTGCAGACCAGTGCTCCCATTTTGTGCCATGCCTAGTGAAGAGGGCTTTCCATTAGCAATATGGCCAGAAGGAGCTACCTCCACCACATACAAAATTTCTCCATGGGTTACAGACTGTAGGCTGGAGTTTCCCCCTAAGCCACTTCCAAATGACAGGTCTCTAGTTTTGACACCAGCATTACAGGACACAGGTTTGTGCAGTGTGGTTGCTGTTCTTTCCTATGTCTTTTCTGATTTTCTTTCTTACAGAAATCACATGAGGTGGGATATGCTTCATTAGACTCATTGTATAAACAAGCTGACAACTTCCCATTAATTCAATTACCTAGTAATACTACAAGCCTTTCCAGATGCTGAAAAAAAAAAAAAACCAAACTAAAGAAATAAACACTAGGACAAATACAGTGAGGTAACATATGGTATTTTCAACTCCCTATGCAGAGGGAATTCTCTTATTATTTATGATGGCACTAGTTCCCCAGGCCCTGGAAGATTTTTTTTTTCTTACTAAACCAAAGACTAGGACCTATCACTTTTGAAAGCCCTGCCTGTGCTACCTCAGCTGACTCACAACAAAGCCTTACCATGTAACAAGAAATAAAGGCAGAAACAGGATGCAGATAGTGGACAACCATCAGCTGATCATCAGTTCAAGCCATAATAACTGGAAGGTGTTTGGAAAAGAATTCACCAGGAAGTGATGTTCCCTTCTTTTTCTTTTACTAGTGCAGGAGGGGAGAGAAAATGGTAAAGAAACTGGAGGGGAAGGAAAGAAAGAAGGAAGGTAAAAGAAATGCTATTTTGAAAATTACCCTAATAGTAATAATAAAGAAACCAAAAAGTTAAAAGAGATTAAAAAAATTGCATGGAAAACTTTGATTCATAAAGATATTCTTCCATGAAAATGCGTTAAGATACGACTAGAAACTCCCTGACAAAATATACTTTTTGAGAACAGAGCCAAAGGGAGATATTCTTATGTGTCCTAAAAGCAACAGACTAAATGAAACTTTTGCAGTGAAGTTACGTGCAGTGCTGTGCCACGACAGTTATCATGCATCCAGCTGCAGAGCTCCAGATTTGCTCCTCAGAAATGATCCTACAGAATCAATTCTCCATAAACAAGAATCCATCATTGGTGTTACCGAACATCCAGCAACACAGACAGTCAACATGCACATCTGCTTATTTGAATAGGATCAAATCCTTCAATACATATCTAACATTTGATACATTAATATTATTTCCTCCTGCTTTAAGTGGCAAAACAGGAATCTTATTTTTGTGTCTCTTGAAAGTACTACCAAGTGTAGGTAGAGAGCAGAGGCCGGAGCTTTTCCCTGGGCACAGGATGTGCTGCCATTGCCCCACCTTCCCGTGGTACTTACGGGTGGGTTTCCACTAAGCTTGTCCTGGCAGGGCTGGCCCCATGGTCAGGTCCTAGCAGCAAGGTGAGTTTCCACCCACCAAGTGGCTGGCAGGAAAGCTGTCCTGTGTCCATGTGCGAGCCTACAGTAAATACGAGCTAGCTTCCTTACTTCAACCCTGATCTCCAGCAATTTGGCTGTGTGTTTCCCCACACAAGGATAATCCTGAAAATCTGTCCTCCCGTCACAGTCCAAGCCAGGATCCAACTCTGAGTTCATGTTCATGGCATGAAGTAGCAGTTATTAAATTTACAGAAGGCTTTCATTTGGCATTTTGTAAAATTGGCCTGAGCTATTTCAACTTTCCCCGTGTTTGCCAGGGGGCTAGATCTAAATACTGGCATCCTTCTAACTTACAGAATTTGTGAAGCATTTTTAGAGTGGCAAGAATGTTCCTGCTCTGTAAACACCAGATATTAAAGTATTAATTGTTATTCTGACTCCCCTTCTACTGTGCACAGTTGTGTACTTACAAAATAAGATTTTCTCTAATTTATACTGATTGAAAAAAAAGCTTATTCAAATCCTGAAGTCTTTTTAGTGCCAGAAGTCAGGTCCTTGCCAAGGTTTTATTAATGTCAGGTTCCCTAGGACCCATCAGGTCCCGTGGAAGACTAATATTGCACACAATTTACCTGAGCAGCTTTGATTCTAAACCCAAGTGACCTCAGTGGCAGACTAAAGAGCAAAAGCAGCAATATCCTTTGATCATCTGGGTACTGGACTGCCAAAAGCCCTCTCACTCAATGAGAGAGGAGGGAAAACCATTAATGCTCTTCAGGAGGTAGCCCCAAGATGTGATGGATGTGTGACTGGACCAAAGCCTTCTTGATGGTGCATTTTAGAAGAACATCCATCCACCACTGTGAGCCAGAAGATACACTCATCTTCCTCTTATTTGCTTCTTTGGTCTCTGTCTTACAGAAGCCTCACAAAATGCAGACAACAGTGCTGTTTCACCAGCCCAGCCCCGGGACAGGAACTCAAGGCACAGAGACAGAGCCATTTGCTCAAGGCAGCTCAAACACTGTGGGAGAGCCCACGTTGAACCTGGAGTTCAGATTCTCATCTGCTGCCTCAACTGTGGCTAGAACAAGTGCAACCCAAGACCGTCTAGCACCTAATATGAGTTCCCCTTGTTGCAAAGGGTGCCCTTGGCTTCTTATTCTTTCTCTGTGTACCTCCAAAAAGAGTCCAGATCTGTTTCCTCTGTACCTCCTGTTTCAGGAGTTGCAGGCACCAGAGCTTCTCCTCCCCAGGCTGAACAAGCTCAGCTCCCTCCGCCTCTCCTCCCATGTCAAGTGCTCCAGTCCTGACCATCTCAATGGTCTCTACTGGACTTGGCCCAGTACATCACTCCTGGTCCTATGCCAGGCAGCCCAATGCTCAGCACAGCATCCAGATGTGGCCTTTCCAGTGTGCAACTTGTACACCAGGATCCTCATCTCTTGTTCTGCAAAGCTGCTTTCTAATGTTAGCCCCAGTTTGTCCTGCTTCCTAGGCTGGTTGGCTTCCAGCTGCAGGACCTGGTGTTTGCTTTGGCTGAACTCCCTGAAGTTCCTGCCAGCCCAGTTCCCATCCCGTCCAGTTCCTGTCCTCCAGCGTATCATTTGAACGTCCCAGCTGGGTATCATCATGCTTTAGGGCACACTCTGTCCCATCATCCAAAGCATCAATAAAGCTGCTAAATAGTATCAGCCCCAATATTGACCCTCTCAGAAGCATCACTTGTAAGCAACTGCCACTGAATTTCACGCTGTTGAGCCTGACAAGCTCTCTGAGCCTGATAGCCTGCTCAGGACCACTGCCCATAAACTTGCCTAATGCCAGTGCAAAGCAGTCTCATCTACCATGACTCTGAATCTACGTGTAACCCTTCTCATCAGTCACTTCAAAACAAAGAAAATATTTTCATTATGTACAGTATGAAGAGTTATGTCCCTTTTCTGGGCCCTACAAGACCAATTTTCTTGGCAAGAGTCCCATTCTCTACCAGTAACCAGGAACTTCAAACTGCAGGCACAAATGTACTGTGTGTATAATTGTGCATTTACTTCAGCATGCTCTCATACAAACCAAAAATCAATAGAAGAGAAAATAAAAGTAGGAAATGACCATTCAAAGTTTTGCCTAATTTTTATCTGTAAATGAAAACAGTTAGAGTGGTACTGCAGGAGACTCTTTCAAGGTGAGCAGCCCTTCCATTTAAACAGTCTGACAAGCTTTGCTGTTGGGCCCTAAGGAAGAGAGAATCTCGCTTCCACATCTCCTCTTTTTTTTTTATGTACTAAGAGGAAAACATAGAAAAGTTGACATTTTTCTGACAAATCCTTAGAGTTAATCTGTTTTAGTTTAGTTGCTAGCATTGGAAAAATTGAATCCCCACCTACTCAGTTCTCACTTATACTATATTAATAATTTCAAGACATTTCAAAATATGCTTGATTCCCAACCATAAACTGAAGAAAAAAGACGTCGGAAAGGAGGTTGCAGATTTGAACTCCTCTACTGTCAATTCTCCCACACACACACCTGTGCCCTACTGCTGGTCTGTAAGTTATTGAAAGGGTATCCCGGGAAGACTAAACATATATCTAAAAAAACCACAGAGAGATTTCCATCCATTCAGGCAAGCAAGCAAACAAAACCAAAAAATCAAACAGGGAGGAAAATAAAAGTAAGGAGAGGTGATCTGCCTAGCGAGAAAGTCTGAGAAGCTGTAAGGTAAAAATACCAATGTATGTTCTGGCACCTTTGCCTTCACAAGGATTCAGCTTTTGTGTTTGTTTCCTAATTGTACTAGCTGTAATGTTTAATGCTTATTTGAGTCTATTTGATCAGAGCTGTAATGCATTTAATCCAGCCATTGTCTCTCCTGGCTGCTGCAAAGCATATAGCCGTTATCTATAGCTCAGAAGATGCAGCTTGGACAGCCTGAGGATAAGCAGTAAGGAAAAGAGCTTGGGCTAACTCGAAAGGAAAACTGTCTCACCCAGCAACCCACTGATGCTGTCAAAACCCAGAATTTTACCATTTTGATTCACGGCTGAATGGTAGATGGAAAAAAATGGTCTGGATAGTTTGTCTATGGTGGACTTAGCAGCTGGTCCTATAAGCATCCTCAAAAGCCTTTATAGGCTGTAGATGAGGAGGACGATATGGAACAACCTTTTTCAGTCTGTTTTCCAATGCGTATCTGATGAGGGCAGAGAACAACCACCCAGTCTGATGCTGGCATCCACCCTTAAATCCCCACTGCTGATGTCATATAACTTTTTGCCTGTGTCTGGGTTAGAAGGGACATCTGGAGGCCTCCAGGCCTACCTTGCCTTTGGAGCAGGACCGTTGCCAACACTGGATCAGGTCTGTCATGGTTTTGTCTAGCTAAATCTTGAAATCTTCCAGGACTGGACAACACAGCACCTCAACCAAGTACTACAGCTTCTCTAAACACCCAACATAATTTCCAAACAAGACTCAAGGAAGTTAAAAGTGACTGTGCCCTAAAAAGGCTAAAAGTGGGAGAGCCCTAAACAAATAAATCTCTTAGATATTAGGATGCACGTTAATGCAAGTGAATTCCTCCTTAATTTTACACAGAATATCCCAATGGATAAGTAGTCCGAGAGATGCAAAAGCAAAACATTGCTTTTTAATGGACACCAGAGATTTTTTTGCAGGCATGTTTTCTGTATGGGAAGAATTGAGACGTGATTGTAACGAAATACAATACCTCTGGAAATCTTCCTAGGGCTTCTTTGAAAAAAATATTCAGCAAAATGAAGAAATTCTTTAGTGGCAGCTAAACTATTGAAAAGCTGTATTGGAGGAGGGGCAAGGGAAGAAAAGGAAAGAAAAGCTTTGAAGAAAAGCTCAAAAAATATCAGAGATCATTGTTACAAGGAAAGAACACACAAAGTCCTAGATGTCTTTCTACGGCATCTCTGTTTCTTGGTGACTCAGACCAAGAAGTTTGGCTGTTGAAAATCGAGCACACCTGTCCAATTATTTTACTAATTTCAAGGCCTATCTGATAAATAAATATGCTCTGAGTTTAACAGATTTCACTAGAAATAACATATCCTATGTAACAGAGAGGTTCATGCTGTAAAACAGTAATGTCATGACCAAAGGGGAGATTGCTGAATTAGCTCATTGTTTTTCTCAAAAGCAATGGAAAATGTTAGCTGACTGCAGTATGGCTATGACTCTCTTTCCAACAGTTACAAGACAAAAAGTTTTTAAGTGGTGAAGATTGCTAGATTAATAGTTTCTTTTTTTAAAAATGAGAGTTTATTTTATGCAGACAATGTAGACTTTAAGAGCTACAAAATCCCTAAAACCAACTCTCAAAGGAAAGGTATGAGCCCTCCTAGCTCCAAGGCAGAAGCCACATGACAGAATCTGGAGGAAGAATGCTCTGGGTTCCAGGGGGACCTTGACAAGTGCTGAGCAAGATGAGTTCCTCCGTCCAGGGCCACTTCAGTCCTAGGAGCACCTCCGTCTGGCACGTTCCTTTGGCCATGCCAGCACGCCCAGGGAGCAAAGTCAGCAGGACACAGAGCTTTTTTGCTGCAGGCAGTGGCTGCTTTTGGAAAGCTGGAACATGGCAGGCAGTTCAGCACTGGCTGTGTTGCTCCATCAGGTTTTATTTGGCTCCAGCAGGTGTTACCAGAATGAGTGCAATCTGTTCTTGGAGTGAGGAGATGCTTTCCATTAGAAGAATTGCCATTTCCTCCCACTCATGAGACTGCCTCTGTAGAGCGAGCTGTTCACAACAGGGCATGGGATGACAGCGGTTTTCCAGACATCATACGCCACCTTCCCCCACCGAACTCCAAGCATGGGGTGGACATGACAGCTCCCATCTACTCACCCTGAGAGATGAGCATTTTCCCTAGCTTCCTTTACTAACTCATCTAGATGGAGGAAGTTAAAAATGAGTGTGTTTTAGGGCTTCAATTATTTGTTTTTAAACCAGTGCAATCCCTTAATTCGGTGCAATCCTTACCTCCTTGTTGGGAGAGTGATAAACATTTGAGAATGAACGGAATGTCCTGAAGCTGACAAAATTCAAACATAGCTTTTCTGGGGTCTGTATTTGTGGTGCCATGGACAAAAAATCTGGGAGCCTAGAGCCCAACAGACTGTCTCTGGCCCCCAAGGACTCTCAGCACAATATCACGGTACAGAGGAGAGGAAACCTCATCCAGAAAGGCTGGGTAACGACGAATGGCACACAACAAAGCTATGACAGGGGTGGGAGATGACTCTTCCCGAGTGCCCCCTCTGAGGAAAGACACACTGGCTTAGTCCCGACCTTTGCATAGTACCAGCTATGATGCTTAGGCCAGTCATTTTAAGATATAGCTCAGCTATTCACATCTGCCTAAAGCAGCTTCTCCAAATAGCCCTGAATCTGGACTGGAATGCACTCACAAAAGGAGAATTTGTTGTGCTCACTAGGAGCTCACACCAGTGGCTGGTCCTCTTCCTTGCCAGAAAATAGGCTCTGTTTCTCGCATGAACTTTCCTGCCTTTCATTTCCAGGCATTGTTTTTTGTTCAGGTTTTCTCCACTAGATTAATAAGGCCCTTAATACCTGCTATTTTCTCCATATTAAGTTCTTACACCCTGTAATCAAGCTATGTTAGAGAGCAACATACACCTTGTGCAATATCGCACATCCCAGAGAGCAGTCCTGTTCAGGAGTCCTGTTAGGTAAAGGCATCACCAGGTTGCAGAGTACTCCAAATAAATTGACTTTATTGTTGTGTTAACGTCCAAGAGCTTCGACTCATGATCCCTTTTGGGTTTAATCTGCTATAGTCAAAGGGTTCCCTGTCCTTAGCTGTGTGCCCTCTACCATGGAACAGCGAGGTTAACTGCTGTAGCCACATCAGTTGCCAGCCAGGCACACTGCCATAGGCTTCAACTCCAAGCCTTGAATTCACTTCCAGGGTACGACCACCCTGTCAGAGAGGCACCTCCACCAGAAAAGTACTTCAGACAAGGTACAGCAGTCATCACCTGTATGTTCCAGGTATCATGAGGGTCAGGAATACAGCAAATTATCACTGTATGAAAGAGTAAAGCCTTCAGAGCTTGAATTTAGCAAAGCAAGTACATACGCATTTTACTTGTCAACACAAGGCTACTGAACAAAGAGTTTGAGCATTTGGCAAAAGCTGAGCCGAGAAATCGTTGCTGAAACCCAATAAAATTCTCATGTAAGGTTTTTCCTAAAACCCAGCAAGTTGATAAATGTATTTGACTTTTGGCCTCCTTTTTTTCAAGGACTAGGAGAAATGCTTCAGAAAGCGGTCTCATGGAGACCAGTCTCTCATTTAATGGGCAGGGCTAAGTGCAGGGGAGGACATTGTGGTAAAGCTGTCTGCCCAAAACACTCATGGAAGATATTTATTTAACAAATACAAGAAGCAACTTTCCCCTAGCAGTTAGGAGGGGATTAAATATCTGAGTGAAGAGCAATGCTTTTTCCTCTTCTTGACATTTAATATTATGGAAGGGTTAAGAAGATACAGCCAAGACCACGCTGAGCCCAGGGTGCCAGAGACATGGGAGACAACCCGTGGGACTCTCCTGGCACAAGGAAAGCAAGCTAAGACCAATAGATACGCCTAGATATAAAACCAAGGGTAGACTTTCATGCGAAAGGATTATTGCAACAGAAACAAGTTTCATCCTGTGCAGGCACTTTGGAAAGTACCACAGTCCTGAGCAGTGCTTCATCAGAACAATGTGGAAGGACATCCTGGAGGAGGGATGGGATAAGCCTAGGCCCTGCGGTAGCACACAGCAGGGCCAATTGCATGGCCTTTGTGGCCGACACAAGGTCACAATAACACAAAAGACAGCACTACCCAAGCCATTAAGCTCTCTTCTGCAACAGTGTACTGTTGTCTGGGCAGCTAAAGCAGACACCACAGTTCCTACATTTGGCAGGACACTTTGAAGCCAACCAACCAGCCAGCCAAGAATGAGTAGAGAAAAAAAGATTTGTTTCACCCAAAGCACAACACTGGTAAATTACCACATGAATCTTATAAATGGCTACTGAGACACTGGGAGCACCTGGATGGGAAGGCCTGATTTAAAATCCAGTTTCCAGTCCAATCTGTACTTGGACTTTGGCTCTCCAAATATGACAGATAGTTGTGCTGCCAGATAAACCTCATCACAGTCTGTCTTCTGCCATAATTGAGTTTCTACCTCATCATCCAACAGAGAAATGACTCAGCATCATTTATGGGAGGAAAGTGTTGTTTCTCTGTTTCTCCCTTCAGTCATTTCCTCTGTCCTGGGGTGGGTGGGGAAGGAACTTCTATTCTTGAGATCACTCCAATGTTTTAAAAATTAGTTTTGTCCTAAGTCCAAGACAGTAGTCCAGGATATATCACATCCTTCTAACCAGAGACAAGATATCATGGGAGACACTGCTTGGTGAGTCAGCCCAGCCCAGAGAAAAGAATGTTATCATGGCTCTATCTTAATTTTATACTTTTTGGCAAAACAGAAATATCTTGTGGGAAATACTGGCTTTTTAAAGAGACTGCAGTTTCCACCCCCCCAGGAAGGCTGAACCATTCCCAACCAGCTCTGCTCAGAGTAGAATTTATGGCCCTACACCTTTCCCACCTGGGTTTATCTATCAAAGCTTTGCCTCTTTCTAGTCAATTAAAAACATCTCTTATTTTATTATGCAAATGTGTGGGGAGTAAAAGGGCTCTAATATCTAAGAAGTGCCATAAAAAAGGGAGAGATTTTAAAGTCTACCAAATAATTTTTGTCTCTCCAAAGCAATATACAGCCCTCTGCACATACATGTTTTTGCTGCCTTATGTACACAAGCCTACAAGGCATGTCATCATCACCTGGTTTACTCCCTCGGAGCTGGCAGCCAGTCAGCACGTGTGTAGTGGCTGGCCATTTAGCACGTGGCCAGTCCTGGACTAGCCCTGGCTGGCTCTGTACTAGCACAGCTGTCCCCAAGGCCATGATGGGGAGAAGAGTTTATTGCTGTGGAACAGAAACCAGTTTTGCAACAGATCTGCTGCTGTCCACGTGGAGTGAGACGAGAACAGATGGCCCAAAAGCAGGGTTAACACTCACTGATGAGGACCTGGGAGGCAGAAGGAAAAATCTGTGACCAAGGAGATGAAAACCACTCTGACAGCACAGTCCTGGGCTTGCAGTTGGGAAAGGATGGTGGCTGGTCAGCAAAGGAGCAGCACGAAACAGGACTCTGATGATCATGTACAGACGCGGAGCTGCCGGTGGGCAGCCAGGTCTCCGCTGGACTAAATGAGGTCGGTCTCAGAAGCAAGAGTCAATGAGGTCTGTCTCATGAAGGAAGAGTCCCTTGCTAGCAGGAAGGGGCCTGAGCCCTCAGGATGGAAAGATAGCACCTGGGGCACAGAAGACCTGGAGCCCCTTGATTTGGGTTCCAGGTAGTAGGTTACACCAGGGCAAGGGAGAACAGAAAGAAATGTCACTACCCACAACTACATCACTTGCTGAGGGATGGTGAGCATGAGCAGGCAGCACATTCAGCAGAGTGGTCGCATTGTCCAGATATGGTCCTTCCAGGAAGAATTCAATTCCCTCACCACACATGCCATTTGCAGCTATGAAAATGTCCTTTTTTGCAGGGGATAAAAAGATGCCTATTTTTCACTCACAGCTCAGCAGATGTTCTCTCTCATTCCTGACATTAGCCGACTACTGTCCAAAAATCTGAGTGAGATGTATCCATTCTTCTAGTCACACACTGCCGGTCCCTAATGTAAAGCACATACACAAACTGAATTTGTCAGAACTGATCCTGCACTCATGCTTTCACAGAGATTTCATTCTTCCTCCAACTTGTCCACACTTCCCTTTCTCCCACTCCCTCCCCCTCCCAACAACAGTAAGCACAAAATCATAAGAAAGAAAGAAAAAAAAAAAGACCACAACACAACAGATAAAACAACAGAGCAACTTAACTGGACCAGATGGCATCCACGAGAAACTGAAATACAAGCACGCATCAATTACTGCAATATTCAGCCCTCATAAACTTTCAACAAATATGTTCACATAAACAAGATCCTACATTCTGCATCCTAATTAATTTTCACATTTGTACCAAACGTCTTCCAAGAACAAGAAAAAATATTAAAGGAACACTTGCTCAAAGTGTTTTTTTCCTCAAGCAACTGAAAGAAAATTCTAGTTTTTCTATTTCAGAAGTATACTTGAAACACCTTCTTAATTTTTGTAATGAATTTGAAGGAGGGCTGATTTTACCCACAGATGTGGCTTTTTCTCTGGAAGGGGGACCCAGACATTCAGATGAGCATAAAATTTGCTTTTGCTTGGCTTTAAATGTGAAGTAAGGAAGGAAAAAGGGAACCTGAATGCAACAGCAAGATCCCAAGCCAAACTGCAGAGGAAAACCAGAGCTTTTCAAATAACTGATTCTTTGACTCAGTAACTGAAATGAAGAGGTGGGAAGACTTTCAGGATGAAGTCTAGGCTATTCTGCAAACTAAAGTGACTTTGGCTAGGCTGAATGAGCCTTTGCACTGGCAATGCTTCCTGCTCCAGCTTCAGTGGTTGGCATGCTGCCATTTGTGTGTAAATGATACGGGGTCAAATCTTCAGTGAGTATCACAGATGGTCTGAAACTAGGAAAAGATTGTAAAATGATTTGTGAAAAGCTTAGGGGTTTTTCTCACCCTCAAAATAAATAAAAGTATATACATAATTTACCTGTCCTATTGCTGGTTGAAAAGTGGAATAATTACTTTGCTGTTTAAAATAATTTATCCATTATCTCTTGGCTGTCTGTCTTTAAGGCAACAAAATTCTTGATGAATGTCCCCCCTCCTCATCAAACTTTTTTATTTGAGAAGTGCTCTGATATTTACGAGAGTTGCACACAAAAGGCCCTTCTGCCCACAGCCCTAGGAGAGGGGAAGAGGATTTGTTACCATCACAAAGGTGACCAGTTTAGGGGCACCAGACCCATCACACCTCCTTCTAACAAGTGGGAGCAACCCACTTGCAGGGCTAGGCAAGAGACCCCCACCCAGGACAGAAACATGGCCTCAGGGGATCCGTCTTCCCCCAGAAAAGCGGTGCACATAGCAGCATCGCTTGCTTTTGGAGTCTCTCTCCCCACTCAAAGGCATTGCTGGTGGTCCTGCCCAGTGGTTTTTCATCCCCTGAACTGCAAGGGGCACATCCCCATACCACCGATGGCCCAGACACACACAAGCAGCTACGATGGGGAAGGACTTTTCCGGCTGACTGTGTTACCCTAGCAGTGACTACGCAGTCAAGGTGGATAAAAACAAACGACACTGTTGTCTGGTTCAAAGCACACTGCCCTGGCATCTCCCAGCACACGACTGGCTCTTTCCCCATCCTGATCACCGCTACCACTAAGTCTTTGTTTTACCTAACCAGTTTAAGGCAGTTTGTGGCTTTGCTGTGTAAGTCGGATACAATGCATATCTGTGTGCTTTGTGGCTGTGTAGGAGTTTGTAAAATTACATATTTCAGCTCCAATAAAGTTTTTTGTTATAGAAAAAGACCAAAATAGAGCCAAGGGTTGTGAGAGAGACAATGGCTTCTATTTGACACAGCAGAAACACCATAAACTCTCATTTCTAAAGAGATAGAAAACATAGGCACATTGGTTTACGGAAGGAATTGTCAAATACAACCTGGCTGTCAAGGAAGATGAAAGCAGACAGGTATGCAACATTTCATGTGAGGGAGGCTGACAAAACTGGCATTATCATCAGTCTCAAAATGCCATGTAAGTGATTAGACAACTGTGTTTCTCTAGCATAATTTAGTCTAGGTGCTACTGGGCTCCACTTTAAACAGTGTAGAAAGATGTTGGGTTAAAAGCTTTGATTTTATTTTTTTTCCCCCTCTTTTTATCTTTTCCCTGCCCTCAGTGCCACTGGGATTTGCTCTGGTGCTAATGGCACTACAGCCAAATTATAAGACCAGGCCATGCTTGTTGCAGTTTTTTTCCTCATACCCAGAACACACGGTCAGTGAGTTCCTCTCCCTGTCTAAGCTGCTGGCAGTCATCTTGTTCAAATTTGGCATCCCTACTTTGCAACAATTTCTCTGACAGCAGGGTTGTGGGTTTTTAATTTGTTTTTTCCTTTTCTGGTAGTTCTGCCTTTGTGTTTCTTGGGACACCTCCTCTGTGAGGCTCAGGGCACCAGTCCAAACCACAAGTACACTGGGGCACAGCATCCTGAGCAACCTACCAAGGCTTTAATGGCTTCTCCAGAGAAAGACTCTAAGATGTGACACTTTCCTGAAATAGATAATAAATAAACAAACAACAAAACCCCCAAACAAACCCAAAACCAACCAAACAAAACCCCAACAACTAAAGAAACACAAGGCAAAAGTTATTAAGATCTGAGTGACACTACTTATCTAGCTGTAAATCCAACTCCCATGAAGATGGAAACTCCCACCAGCCTCTAAAGGACAAGGGTGTAAAATTAACATGCAGCATTTTAGATGGAAATAGGCAGAGTATAGAATGTAACCTGGTGGATAATCCAACTAACAGGTAGGGAGAGACCACAGGTAGCAGTGATGCTCATTGCTGAATCTACAGTGATGAGGACCACAAATCCCTGGGAGATTTGCAACGGCCTACACAGAAATGCCCTCCCCCCACAAATATGTGGGCTGGAATCTGTACTTAACGCAGCTGGTGTTCATAAAACAGTGGCAGGCAGAGAGCCGTGAGAGCCAAGGGAAATCTACCCTGGACCCAGGCTCAAAAGACCCAATGTACTCACTTGGAAGAAGACTAGAAACAAATGGCTATGTTTGTGGGCCTTGAAATGTCTCCTAAGCATGGGCAGGAGATAAGTTGGGTCTGCCCCAGGGGAGATAAAGTCATTGTGGTTTTTTTGAAAAGAGGGCAGAACAGTATGGAGAGGATTCAGTGGCTAGCCCTGCAGGAGCTCAGTGCCCTGGTCCTCAGCCTAGCCGTAGCCAAGCACCTGCCTGCATTGCATGAAGCTACACATCTGCTGTCCGCGAAGATCACAAGGAGATGTATGTAGGACAGGACTGCTCTTTAATAATGCTGAGGTGTTGCCATGCATTCCTGTGAAAGAAAATGAGATGGCAAAAGGCCTTGTGGGCAAAACCACAGCAACTGCAGGGAGCAGACCAGACCTGCTGAGGAGCCATGGCCTGTGTGGAGAGGTACTGCTTTCCTTGCCCATCCCCAGATCCCTGCCAGAGATGCTCCCTCCCTCTGCAAAGCCTCCCCTTTGGACGGGAGGGCAGGGTTTCCTCTTCCAGCCTCTGCCTTGACATTCATGGCTGCCAGCACAGGGAATGGAGCTGCCAAGTTTTTGTCACAGGCAGCAAGCACTTTCTTCAGTCATCCTCTTTGCCAGCACACCATGAATCTGCGGCCGCTCCAGTAACAAGCAGCACATATCTTCAACAGTGGAAAACTCAGCCCTAGAGCATCCTTGTCTTGATAGACCTTTGTTTCAACTCCCCTCATCCAAGCAGCATCAGTCAGAAAATGCTCTCTGCCTCTAACTTATTTGTCCTTTCAGTACCAAAACTTCCTGCTGCCTTCCACCTGATCTTGGTGGGACCTCTCATCGCTATCCCAGGGACTGCACCACTTGGGTGTTGGTCCTCCATACACATGTGAGCAAGCTGAACTCCCTTCCTTCAAGACTGCAGCCTGAATTCTCATGGTCCTGACACTCCTTTCCCAAGGACCAGCAAGACAACCCATGGGAAAAATGGAGAGATCCCTGCAACTTACGGCTTCTCCCTTGCTCTCCTTTCTTCTACCTGTAATTCACGAGCTGAGCAAAGTTACTCTCCACCTCTTCCCCATCCAAGATCTCAGACATCTACTTTTCCTTCCTCAGTAGGACCACAGGGGTGCAGGGGATGGCACAACACACAGCTGGCACTTATCAGGGCACAGAGACCTGCCAGGCACATTGCTTTCCAGGCAGAATTTAATCAAGGTTTGAGGTCTACGAACGTGGAATTAGGGGTCCCAAAGCTAAATGGGACTTGGGATAGAGGCTTGCACAAGTAGGCTGCAACAAGGACTGGCATTTAGTTGCGAGAAGGTTTTACTTCAATGCTACTTTTGCCAGGGCCTGGCAATAATTTGGAAAAGCACACTTATCTAGAGCCAGCCAATGCAATTAGAAATACAGGAAAAGCCTGATTGTTTTTCCATGCATGAAACATTAAGAAAATTAAGGCATTTCTCTGCAGTCCAAGTATTGACTGTAATTATAGATAGCAGGCAGTCTTAGCTGCTATAAAATATTGAAGTGCTTTTGTATTGCTACTGCTATAGTTTACTATTTAGGGACAGGAGAAAGGTTGCCATTTAATGAAGTGCAGTTTCACAGAACAACGGAAAGGAGGCCCATTACTACGTAATACTGCTGCCCTTTCCATTATTAGCCTGAAAGCACTTGCCAGATGAATAGAAACAGGTTTCAACTTGCTTTATTATTTTTATAATGTTAATTTGCCCTGAGCAGCTCACCCTCTGGGTAATCTCTGCTTGGAAGAGAGATTCCTATCTGACAAAACTGTATTTAGCATATTTTAGTTTCTCAGAGTTTCAACTGGCTCTCATGGCCAGGGCAGTCACGGGCCAGGGAAAACAGGTCGCCCTGCAAGCGTTTCCTCATTCAGTGCTTGTCCTTCAGCTGCTGGCATCAGGCAGTACCTAAGAATTCAACCACTGTCCAAAATCACTCTGCCATCTCCTAGTTTTGCAGGTAAAAGCTAGCCTTGGAGAGACTGGTATATCTGTGAGCCTGGACAAGTCAGATGGACTGGAAACAGGAGACCGAGGGACCTGCCACCCTGAGCAGCCATTCCCTTGGAGAGAGGAAGGGGCCATTTCCCTTCCCGCGTTCAGACATGGGGGCGAAAGGAGAATTGGTGGGCATGCCCTCTGCCCCAGGGAGGGAATCGGCAAACGCCTGGCACTCAATACCTACTTGGCGCAGAGGCAAGAGTAGGCTAGTAGGATGCTCCTAGCATCCTAGTAGTAAAGTAGACTAACTACAATACTCCCCAGGTTGCCATAACTGCCACGTAAAGAAATGTGATGGTTTTCTGGCCCAGGTGGATGGGCACAGAATGTTGCTGCAGGAACCCCAGACCCAAGGGGACCAAGCCAAATGGTCTGCAGCAGGGCCCAGTAAGCATCCAATTTGTTTATTCAGTTTACACTGTTTCACTACGTTATGTTCCACTGAGTTGTCCAAGTATTTTTTTAGTCCCTTAGCCCATAGCATGACTTTAAATTTAAAAGGAAAGCACCAGCTAAAATCCCTCGGAAGCAGTACCTGCAATTGTACCTTACTACAGCTTTGTATCCAAACTGATACAAAAAGTAAAGGTCAGCTGCTGGAATTTAGTACTTTCAAGACCTATCAGAGAAAGTTGCCTAGGCTAAGGTTAAACCTGAATGTAATTAGTTCCAAGCCTTGAAGGAATAAACCTAGACACTAGAATAGACTAAAGTAGTATTTAATTATAAGATACCTCTGCTGACAGTCAGATCAGCTTGAAGAGATAAGACCTGGCTACAGTTGTGGTTTTTGCTCTACTAAAATCATTGCAGAGAGTCATATGCAAAAGCAGAAGGCATCACTAATATCCTTTGATTAGCAACATTAAAGAACTGTTCTTGCAACACAAGGCCTTGTTATCTCTTTTGTACTCACAGCCTCCTGCAATAAGTAAAACAGACAGCTAGCCAAAATGAAGCAAGACTCATCTCATTCATGCATACACTTAACACAGAGCAGACGTACAGCCCAAGGGCTATTCAGGGCACTGTCTTCCACTGTTTCAACATTCCCACTTACCTTACTCAGGCAACAGTCACCTTAGCAAGTAAAAGGCTCCAAAATCTCTACATCAAAACAGTCCAGCCCAACAACCATCTTGCACAAGCATCCTCTTGTAATGACATCCTAATTGCTCAGCCAATAAACATCTCAACACAACCAATTAACCCATCTCAAGTCTTTATTTCCTTGCTATCCAATTAACAAAATCTAAAGGCTATTTCTTTGTCAGAAGAAAATCGCTGCTGTTTCCCTTTGTGCCAAGCCAATTTAAAAAAGTAAAAAGAAGTTCCGAGGTGGTCACAGGTCTCAAGGGTACAGTTTGTCCCTGCTGTTTGAAGTGCCAAATGATCTTTACCCGGTCAACAGCTTAGAGTGTGGGGTGGTCTGCAGCCCAGTTGATTTAAAATGGTAAGTTTAGGTAAGCTAAGCTTGCACTGGGAAAGTCATTATAAATAAAGCTCTAGAAGTCTCAAAAAGTCTCCGAAATACAGAGATTAGTGGTTTCAGCAAAATTCCTGGTTTTAGGGAGTGGGACTTACAGACAATGGCCTTACAAGAGTTGCATGGGGAAGTCATAGCTTTCTGCCTGCTAAGAAAATGACTGAGGGATATAAAGGTCTGGCTGAGAAGGGCCAAGTCACAGATCTAGGTGCCTTGTGAGCAGTTTTATGTCCCATCCCTGTGCCTTTTTCACCACGACTTTGGAAAAGATCTTCCTCTTTTCTGCTGCTTATGATAGTGGTATCTGCCAGACCTTGAAAAGTCCAAGGACCTTTCTTAAACTTAGCCAAAGCCTTTGCTGTGCCCTTCTTGCAAAGCTCCAGTGACTTGGTGGACCAACACCTCTGCACAGATTTCTTTCTAGAAGAAATGCCATGAGCATCTAGAAGAGTAAACCAAGTTGACTTACAAGTATGCTGGCCCAAAATGGAGGAAGAGAATTATTTCTTGAAGATTATCTTTTGGATGGAAAGTAGTTGCCAGAGCAACTGGGTTTGCCACAGAAAGTGTTAACTTTTGGAGCAATCATCTTTCCTGTAAGGAAGCAGATCTTTTGTAGTTGTCAAGAAAAAAAACGCCCCCTGAAATACCAAAAACATTAATAAAATAATTTCCACACTCCATTAGGGATGTAGTCATGGTAAATAATGAGTTTATTTTGTTTTCTCCTACTGGCAAATTGCCTTTTAAATTTTAATCACTTCTCTAAAGCAACTGCCAGATTTGTTCTTTTTCTATAATGCATTTATATACTGTATATTAATTTCATTGTGAGTTTTGATACATATAAAATGGCATTGCATTAAAAATATAAATAAAGCACAGTGGCATGCCTGCTGGAATACAAAATGCAGCAATGATTTTGTCAGTACATCGAAGGAGATCTCAGAGTGGTCTCATTCCTAGCAAGCATTTCTCCTAAGAAACCAAGGCAGATTTAGTCAGAGGTAAGCACGAGGGAAAAGTTTCTGTGCTGGACTTCAAATAAATTGTGAAACATATTACATAGAATTTTCTACTGTAAAAAGATCTCATGTTGTGCTTGGGGAATAAAAGACACACTGATGTGTAGAAATGTTGAAAAGCTGCATAAAAGACTGCATTTACTCCTCTGCTCCATAAGAGATGTTCTCCTGATTTAGTTGCCTTTGTAAAGCACATCACAAGAGTGACTAGTCACTTTTCTGGGTAGCTTGCCTGATAAATCCACCCATGGGCATGTCCTCAGGGTACTCAAGTAGTTACAAATACTGGCACCACCAGAATTCAAGTCCTTGATGTTTTATTTACTGTTATAAACCCAGTTAGCAGCAGAGCGTGTGAATAAAGAAGCTCCAACATGGGGATGGAGACACATAACTGTTCAAACAAGCTTTCCAAAGTACACCAGTGAGCACCCATCCCTGACACCCCAGAGGCAGCAGTTCAGCACACAGCTGCTGCCCAGGGGCATGGCAGATAGTGTAGATACAGACAGGTGGCATTTGGAAGGCAGGTCTTTGACACAGAACAAGGCAGGCCTGCAGAGACATTTGGCTTAATTCAAAGTTGCATCTTTTTCTTAGATTGCTTTGGCAATTTAGACATGCTAAGGAAGAGACTGTTTTAAGAAAAAAAAAAAAAAAAAAAAAGAGGCAAGTTTCAGCACTTCTACATTGAGAGACACTGCAAAATCTAGGGAGATACCTGAGCATCCAACTCCAAAGACAGAAATAGGTTGCCTCCACAAATGTCGCTGTGGTTGGATGGGATTTGGGAGTCTTGAAGCCCCGTTTACAGATGTTAGCTCAGCATGTTTGCCCATCCTGGGGTACAGCTTCCTAAATCTTCCATGCCAATCTTTGCAGGACCAGGTGTAACAAGTGAGTGTGTTTTCTGGCCCAGTATGAGTTCACTGAGTGGCAGACTCTTCTCCTGGTCCCTGGATTAAATTACACAGACATGCCTTCCTTGTGGACTTCCCAACATGAAGTATTTGTATGCTGCAGGACAAATCCTTCTCAGACAGAACTGAAAAACTCACAGGGCTGTACAAGAAGTGGCAAACATGCTACAGCTGTCATTCCTTCCCCAAACAAATGACAAAATAGCTGAACAGCAAAAAAAAATAAAAATAAAAAAAAAAATCAGGAACAGATTTAAGGAAAGAGGAAAAAGAAGAACACCACCCCATATTTCAAGGCAGTATTGTTAAACTAAATACACTGGTGTTAAAGAAGACACTGGAAACTCTTGCAATTTAGTCAACCAAATATCTGTGGAAATGTCTCTCCATTTGAGAACAGCTTCTAATAATGACAGCAAACACTTGCATCTAACAGCCATACCCACCCCCTCTAAGAGGTCTCTGCTTATTGCAAATGGTGACAGGCGGGTGTATTTGGGGAACCAGGGGAAGCCAGGGCCACCCGAACTCCCAGATAAGCAATGGCCCTGCTGGGAGGGGAAACAGCAGCACATGGAAAATCTCCTTATGGGAGAGGGTGTGAGTGATGCTTCTCTAAACATAAGAGGACAAGGAAAAGAGATAAAGCAAGAATTTAAGGAAGTTCTGATTTGAGTGAGGGTGAAGGAAAAAGCATCTGCACACAATTTTCCATAGAATATCTTCAGCTTCCCAGCATCTGGGAGCCTGGACAGAGTCCTCCATTTTTGACAGCCAACAGAGGATGTCAGCGTATGAGATTCACTACTTCAAGAAATGCTGGGCATCTCCACTCCAACCTTTCACTAGAAGCAGGACTATCACAAGGATTGGGCCAGGGCAGCCACAGCTTTGGAGGGAGCCACGATGGGGGGAGCTGACCCAGATGACAGAGAAATTCTCCTTCCAAAATAGCTTTTAAGTAATTAGTCTGGGTTGTGTTTGTCTCCTGGACTGATTTCCTAGTTTCATACCCTCCCAGAGAATCTCTCTGCTGCTTGGCTTTCTTTGCTTTCCTCTTTCAGGGCTTGCCTGTCCCTGGTTTCTCCAAGCCCAGTGTCCCAGTGGATTTGGATCAAGCGCTAGCCCTCTTCCATCTCACACCATCTCTCTTCCTTAGGCACTCTCACACTCCTTCTCCTGCAATCCATTACTTTTCCTCCAAGCTTTTTCCTACACTTTTTTTAAAGAGTGGAACTTTCATTATTCCTAATGCCCA
The DNA here is from genome assembly GCF_000690535.1 of Cariama cristata. Taxonomy (NCBI): domain Eukaryota; kingdom Metazoa; phylum Chordata; class Aves; order Cariamiformes; family Cariamidae; genus Cariama; species Cariama cristata. The sequence goes on along the minus strand of NW_009626259.1, from coordinate 14,019 downwards.
AGACAAAGGGGAAGGCAAAGCAAAACCAGACTGAGAAGCACACGAAAAGAAGTGTCCTGCCTAACCCAGCATGCCCTCCTTTCCTAGCCCACCCCAAGAAAGAAAGAGAAGGGAGGCAGCAATTACAACTTCAGCTGCAGTGCTCTGGCACAAATACCACAATCATTCAGAGCAAGAGGGATTTATTCAGTGCGCAAGCAGCAACTCCACCATAATTGCAGCAATAATTTTAAGGAATTTGTCCTCTGTGTGTCACCTCCAGCTGTTTTGTTTAAAAATCAGTCTAAGCATTACGGGCCTTGTGCAACAATACTCTTAAGAGCAAGTGTAGAGTGACGATTAGCTGGGCACAAAAGCATCTTAGGAGCCCCTGTCAGTACTAATATACCACACCCACGTACTCTGGTAACAACAGGCCTCAAGTGATTGATCCCTCAGAAAGACATTTAACACCCTTCTCCCCTCAATTTCTAGAACTGACATTTCACTTAATCCCCCAAAGCAAAAGCACCCATGCTGGGGGTGTGAGTAATCAGCAGTGCTTTGGAGTTTGAGATTTAAACCCAACACCTGGGTAACAGAGCCCAAACAAGCAGCTGCACTCATCCCTGCAACCCCTGCAAGACTCAGACACAGCTCAAACCTGTTCAAATCATCAGAGATCATTCATCTCCAACTCCACTTGGAGAGAGCTGTTTCTGCAGAAGGGTGCATGCCCAAGACCCCAAGGATAAGCAGTTTCCCCTTCAAACCAGGTTTATTCTAGACTTGGAAGTGATAATCTGAGTGATAGCATCCTACAGAGTCATGGGAGGTTAGATGAAGGTACCTGAGACAGAGGGCAAGCGACAAAGCAACCACTCAGCATCCCTCACTCTTGTACACACGTTCCCATGTTGTCAGTAAGTATGTTAGTACCTGTGACTGGGTGTAGTGAATTTTTTCAAAAAGGTTAGGAGTTGCTTGGCTGGAATAATAGATTGAGTAGAGCTGGTTGAGAGAAAGGGCTAAATCATCCTCGCAGAGAAGGTCTGAGCTGACTGGGTATGCTGGCTGTTACCTTCAGGAGGGGCCTGTTGCCTAATCCTGGAGCTCTTTTGAAATCCTCATCTGCTATAATGAAACAGATTACCAGTGTGAGGTTTGACAACACCCAGCATGTGGCCTAGGTTTTCAAACAGACTTCAGCATGTGCCTGTTCACACTTAGTAACTCTTCAATAAGTGAGTCTTTTTGGTAATTTTCCAGTCATTTCCAGTATGTCCCATATCATATACATTCCTCAGCAATACCCATCACAACTGAAATCCCCTTGGGCCTCACCATCCCTGTTTTTCATTGCAGAAAGGTGCATTTTGTTGGTTTGCTTTACTGGTTGCCTGCTATGAAGTTTTGTGCCTGCAAGTCGTACAGCAGCCCCACGATATGCACACTCACACAAAAACCTTTGGCAGAAAACAGAACAGCTGAATAGTAAAATTTGCAGTTGCATACAACCAGCGGTCAGTATGGCTGCAGCTCTTTATTTGCTCCTTTTGTTTCTCAAGGAAGCAGAAGGAAGATTTTAGTACTTTTTAGGTTTAAAAGATGGCTATTCACAAAAGATGCTAAAACAGCCCTATTTTAATATTGTTCATAAAAGCAGAGATTAATCTTTCATGAAAACACTAGAAGGAAAATACTAAAAGGGAAGAGACTAACGCTAATTAATGCTAAAGTTTTTTTTACTTGCAAACAAAACTTGAAGAAAAAGTCTTATTTATGCATTAGATTTCATTCCAGAACAGACCAGTAGATCATCAAGTTTGACCTTTTCTACAACCAACCACAGGCCGTTACCCAACTATGCCTGTGCTAAAACAAGTAACTTGCCAGAAGGAAGGTACCTGGTTGTAATTTAAAGACATCAACAGCTGAAGGAGGTTTTGGAGGATGCTTTACTCCAACAGTTACTCAGTATGGAAGGTGTGTGCTCAGCGTCCAACCTGAATTTGCACAGCTTTGATGTTAGCCTTGTCTACCAAATCGAAGTATTGTAATTTCTCTGCATTTCCCCCCTATAATACATATCCATACACTAACCAAATTTTAACAGTGTTTGGTCAGAAGGACTTACTCAACTCTTGATATTTCTTCATGAAACACCCAAGACATCAACAAATCTGAACCCAAATCTTTGCTGATGTGCTCTGTATACTTTGAGACGAGGGGCTAAAAGTGGTCTGGGAGATTTAGGCACAGGCCTTGTTAAAGCAGGGGAGAAACGTCTTTTCCCTCCCTCACCTCCTAACTCAGAGGACCGACAGACTCTCACAGCAGAGCATCTCTGGATGAGACAGCACAGCGTAGCAAGGAGCTGGGTTCCTGCAGGAATGACAGCCACATACAGTAATGTGCCAACTCAAGACACAACTGCATCAGCCCCTGAGCCAGCCTCGACAGCAGGGCAGCTCACTCACATCAGAAGGGGTAGGTAAGAGCCAGCCGCAATTAGAAAGTTACAGATTCAAATGGTCACAATCAATATTAATAGTCACAGAGTAGCTAGGGCTATCTCAGTATGTCTTCCTTCAGAGAGAGTTTTGAAACAGATTTTTTTTTCTTTTTTTTTAATCCAAATGTCCAGCTGTGACTTAAATTTTTAATTCAAAACCTGATCATGCTTTAAGTATGAGTCATCATCCTTCCACTCCACTGTGCCCCAAGGCTGGCAAACTCCTGCTGCATCCCATAACAACAAAGCAACAGAAGTGACCAGGCTTTGGGCAGCAATGAAGCAGATTCACCACCAACCATGCCTTCTGTCGAACTTTGCATTTCCAGCCACATCCCTCCCAGCTGCTGTGTCACTTTTCCTTGCATGTGGCCACCCAGGCACATCTCCATGTTATCATATGCCCCCCAGCCCATTCCCCACAGGATATCTCCTGCTGGGGAAGGACCCTCAGAAGAGGGGTTACCCTCCTGAGTCTGATGATGCCTTCATGGTCCCCTCCAGCTCTGCCTGGGTAGAGGTCCCAAGTACCCAAGCACTTACATCTGGGTAAATTCCGGCTGCCATCTTGCCTAGGCTCTACCTTACATTGGGTAAGGTCAAGTTCAGCTCTGGGCAGCCTCCCAACACTCTTCTCAGCCACATACATACACAGACTTATTGGAGACAGCAAAGACGACTGTACCAGGACTCCACACACCAAGCAGCTGCTGTTTGCCCCAGAGGTGACTGCAGTGCGTGTGTCTTCTCTGGAGCCTGCAGTGACCCTGTGGCCATTTAAGCTATTTAAACTCTGTCTCACTGCTGATAAACGGTGCCTAGCAGGTATTCACATGCATCCCTTTTTAGGGGATGCAGAGCTCTTCACACATCTAGAACAATATCTGCACCTTTGTCCCAGCAGGGCTTCACCAATTTTGACAGACATTGCCAGACCACCTCTTCAGACCCTTCTTGCAGGGCATGCTCCTTCAGCACAAGTTCGTTTTAACAGAATTTGGACATGCTGTGAAAGAGCAAGGAAAGCCACCACAAAACTGATAGCATGGGTTCACTCTTCTATAGGTCCAGGTTTCTATTGTGTTTGTATCATCCTGGCATGAACTGACAGTTGCAAAGGAGAAGCTCCACTTGAGCGCAATGCATAACACGGAGCCCCTGAACAAGCCAAGCTTCAACCATCACCAAAGCAATGCACCAAGCTGAAGTTGCGCAGCCACTTTTCCGGACTGCTTCTGCCACCATGGATTCCCCTTCCTCCCCCCAGGCTACCTGACATGGGCATGAGCTTTTTTCAGCTTGTGTACCAGGAACACGGGCAGCAGGCAGGCCTGAGGCAGCAGGCGGAAAGGGCATCCCTGAACAACAAACAAGTTACACAAGAGCGAGGCTAGCTGTACAACTTCACATAGGACCAGAAGGTATTTGGACAATGTAGCAAGAAGAAAGCTACAAACTTTTATAGGGAATTCTCTTTCCTTTTCTACTTCCTTAACAAGCCAATTCCAGCACATTTGCATCCTTTAACTTTTTCTTTTATACTTTTCCCCACTGCCAGACTCCCAACTTCTTTATGTCTCACAAGACATTTGTTTGTGGTATCCCCTTTCAGTTGGAGAAGCCACAGCCTGCAGCTCACCTCGATGCCAATCTGGGCCAAATGCCAGCTGACCTAACACAGCACTAAACTTCTGAGTCAATCAGGACTGTTTCTTTGGCCAGTAATTTTCCCAGTATTTGTAGGAAATTCATTAACTCTGGGAACTCTGCTCATTCATCAGATCGATCAAGTTTGTCAACCAGGGTCAGGAATTATCAGGAGTGGAAGAAAGACCAGACAGACATAATAATCATGCACACCTTATTTCTTTAGGAAACCAGTTTCAAACATAGTACTGCTAAAGCTGGGGAGCTGTGCTAGTTAACACTAGCCCCTTAATCCTTATAGCCCCTCTGGACCGCTGCTGGAAAACACAAGGCTTGCTTCTAGCAACGTGCTGGCACAGGTACCCCTGGGTACCTGACTCAGCAGTCCTTCGCCCAATGTGTAAACTACAGCACAATCTGTAAATATATTCAAGTTGGGAGAGTGGTGAAGTACCCACTCATACCCCTCCTTGCTATCAACCTTGTCACCCTGCCAAGCAGACTCGAAGTGACAACTATGCAGCCATGACATGAAAACAAGAACTGCTGCATCATACCTAGCTTCCAGAGGCATATTTAAAAAAGGAAAAAACAAAGATGGAGCAGTAGAGAGGTTACCAAACACCCTTGCAAACCAGCGTAGCTTGGGTTACCTATTGAGAGGACATTCACTCCACAACAGACACATACTCATGGCTAATGTGGTGATCTTGCACACTGGGTTTAAATCCTTCCACAAAGCAACAGATAGAAGGAATATGGAGATGGAAAAGCCAGCTATCAAGAGTATTCCTGTCCTCTGGTAAATTGCACTTTCATGTTTAATAAAAAGTTTATTTACTCATTTTAACTGTCACAAGGTGGTAGGGCACTTGGGGCCTGGCTGACAACCTCATTTTTCATCTTCAACTATTTTATGCAATTGCAGCAAATTTGAGAAAGGGGCCAAGCCTGGCTAATTCTTACACACAAATTCCACAGCATTCATTTCTGCTTCTCCTTCATTATTTGTCCCTATTACAGAATTAGACTGGAAAGCCCAGTATTTCCACTTCCATAACCCTTCAAGTTTGCAGAACATTTTCCATCACATTGGAAAAACTGGAAGATTGTTGGAGCATTACATTAATTAGGCAGTTCAACAAAGGGCAAGATCGGATCTCCTTCTGGCACTTAAACTCTTGATCTTGCAATAAGTGTTATTTTTTAAATCAAGGAATTTTTTTTTTAAATTCTTAATATTCCTTATCACCATAGTGCCCCATGGCTGGAATGACTATTATGTATTCTGATACATGCAAGCTCACACAGCGTGTTGTGAAGTGACAAAATTCTTGTTAAGAAATTATCTAAATTCTGGAAGATTGACTAGAAGGATAGTCTTGTACGAAGAATATGCAACTGCCTAACATTAGCATCTTTTTTTTTTTTTAACCCTGCTGATACTAAATCAATCAGGAACCAGCACGTGCAGCCGCTCTACTTACCATCAGCCTGATTTGAGTAAGGAGCAGCCAGAACTGAAAACCAAATTACAACACAGATTCTGTACCACATTATGATCAGAAGTCCCACACCACACCACCACAGCCTTCCCTGGCTCATGCCAAACACCTGCACAGAAGGGAGCCCCAGAAGGAGCAGAGAGCTGTGATGGGAACAAGCCTTCCTCAGAGCACAGAACTTGGATGCTCCCAACTTTCACAACACCATTTCAAGGCCCCCAACTGAAGACATTGAGCTAGCCCATATTATCTTCCACTCCCTGCTCTGCTACCACCAAAAATATTCAGATCTGTTTTCTCCAACCTTCTGAAACCCCTGTTCACTGTAAGACCCTCAAGGGGTCACTCAGAGGTTGCGAATGCCGGAGCACATACCTGCTTTAAAAGCATCCTTTGTGCAGGACTGCATGGAAGAAGCTGTTGCACTGCACGATGGCTCTTTTGGTCCATAGGGGTTTTGCAATGCCTCAGTTTGGCCTGATGCCAGCTGCACAGTGTATTTAAGATAAGACTCATACAAGGACCCCCGCCCCACACTCACTCAGGTTCCAGAAATGACCTGGCTTCATGACAGCTCTATGGCTGTTTTTTCACAGAACAGATGAGCTGGCAATGAAGCTCATAGACAGGAAGCAGCTTTAGTCCCAGGCCTTTGACAGTATAAATCCCTTAGGAAGTCTCTTTTCCCAGCCCCAAAATAACATGATCTTCTCACCCCCATTCACAGTCAATGACATCCTGATGATTAAAAACACTTGGCCCTCCTGGGGTAAGGGCTAGGCACCATTACTGCTCACATCTACTTATCAATAATTAGGATCAAGTGCATAAAGGCACCCACCCCTATGACAGAGATAGATAATTTGTCAGCAGGGCAAAGAACAAATTAAATCAGACTGAAACATCCTTCAATTAATCTGGAGATCATCAAAACATTTGCAGCTTTGGATGTGCAAACACGACTTGTGCTTTTAAAAGTCTCTTAGGGCACTTAAAATTGCTGTCCCACTTTTCCTCAAGAGCTAATTTGCCAATGTGGGCTTTCTGAAGAGAGAGCTAACAGGACTAGCTCATCAGTCTAACTGAGCTGCTAGAGAGCTCCAGGCATCACCTCCCTGCCTTGCCTGCAGCCTGCCCTTCCCATGCTTGCGCTGGGCCTTGAGGGAGGTGAGCCCGAGGGCAGGAGGTGCTCTTCAGGGGAAAGCAGGGCCTGGGCTGCTCCTCTGCGCGCCCGGGCTGAGAAGGTCTGCTCTGGGAAAGGGCAGTGCGGATTTATCTTGCTGCAGTTGAGCCAAGGGGATCCTGTTAGCACTCACCTCAACCTCCAACACATGGACTCTCCTGCACTACCCTAGCTCCTCCCTGGTACTGTGAGGCATGTACTAGGGCACCTCCTGAAGATTCAGGAGTAGTGGATACCTCTCTCCAGTCCAGTGGAAAGTGTATTTTAAACAGCCATTGAACAAAGGACTGAGGAACAGGTCTGCTTACTGAGAGTTTCTCGGGGGCATTGGGATCCTGGGCAGCACGGAGCCAAGCCTTTGCCTTGGTCCACATAGCCTGTGGCCGCTCTGCACCTTGGCCATTCCTGTTTACAGAGCAGTTCTGTGTACCTCTGCCAGCAAACATCTGGGCACCAGATGAATTTCAGTGATGGGAGAAAAACCAACCCAACGACAAAAACAAAGCAACAAAAAAAAGGGCTGTGGGATATGTTATCCTTGGCTTTCCTGCTCGTAGAAGCAGCTTGTCAGCCACAGTCTTTGGTGGATCAACCCTGAGCAATTTGCAGGTTCCTAGATCCTCCAAAGCCCAGCCAGTGGCCTGTCCTTCCCCAAGTACTATATCGTTCCACTTCCTAGATGTCAGGGGGCAGGGCTGGCCCTGTTCCTGCTGGCAGAAAGTCCTGCAGGTCCCCGTGAGACCCAAGCACTGACAAGGGGCAGGACTTCTTTCTCTCCCAAGTTTTCTCTGCGCTGCCAATACAACAGGATCAATTCTTTACCTCCCCACCCCGCAAAACCTGAAAAAAAGTGTTGAGACTGAAGAATTAAATCAGTGGAGCTTAGGAGAAAAAAAAAAATCCTACGCCTTTGCAAGGACATGTCCCAAAGCAAGGAACATCTCCGAATTTACTTTTATTTATGTCCTTCTGAGGACAAGCCAAGAAGAGCCATTTTAATCAGGCCTGGCTGGATGATATGCAACAAGCTTAGCTACTTGCTAACTGAAAGCATTAGGGATCTGTGTACAAGATAACAAACCCAGCATGCACATGGGGGTACGGTGTTGATAGCATTGTCTCCACAGTATGATTAGGCTTAAGAAAGAGCTTTCATCTTGTTTCTAGTCAACTACATGTAGATTTAACAGCTGCCTAAGTTCAGATTGACTACAAATTATACTGCACATCAGAGGGTGGAAAAGAAGGCAAAGCCTACAATATTTCAGTATCAGGCTTTGTGCCACTAGGTAAACTGGCTCTTGTTAGAGAGCTTCTCTTGTTAGAGAAGCTGTACGCAGAGGCGCTGCGCAGCTCGGGCACTGGCTCTAGCACAGATGGGTGTCTTAGAGCTGAATACCTGCCTCGGAGGAACAAGCAAGCCCAGCAAGGCTGAAGCAAGCCTGCAGTCCCACAGGGGAATTTCTCTCCCTCCCTAGCTTGCCCTGGGAGGCTAGGCTGAATCACCTCAACGCTGCACTGGGCAGGGAAAAAGCTGCAGGGCCCAGTCTAAGCTTGATGAGGGCTTCACCTACCTGTCGAAATAACAGAGCAGACCGTGTGCACCTACAAGTCATGTAGGAGAAGGAGAAGTTCCCTCACCAGGAGCTTGTCAGAGTCCCCACTCCCTGTCAGAGGACAGACAACTCAAACCACCTCTCTTTGTAATGTACCCTGAGCCAGGTACTTCCCCAGCCTTACCTCCATCATCCCCAATGCCTCCTCCCTACACATCAGCTAGGGTAACTTAGGGTAGGATTGCTCCTTTGCAGTATCAGCTCATGGTCTGGTTGTTAAACCCCTCAGGCTGGGCACCACTGCTGCTGTATTTAGCTGAATAGTGCTCATTAAGAGAGCAGAGATGAAGAACAATAGCATTGTAGAAAAGAACTGGGTTTCCTGCCTCAAGACCTAATAATATCTCGGTCATACCTGCAAACCCATGAAGCACGGAGAATCAAAGCAAGTTCCTCATAAGAACATTTTTGGGAAAGACAGGGATATTTAAGTCATAAATTCTATCTTCAGTGGGATATTCTACACTATCCCAAGCAGGACATGTTCCGTTTAAACATTTCTGACTCCTTACCCTTTAAAACATTCACAGAAATACAAGATACACAGACTACTTCTGACCACTCTCCTTAACTGTCTGCAATATTTTAGATACGATCAACAACTTAACTTTAAGATCCTTACTGAACCCCTACAGACTTTCTGAAGATCTGTCCATAACATTTTTACTTAGAGAAACCTGCCCATTAGCATTCAATGCACATTGCTATATTTAGTTTTCAGGAAAAATGACACCCATTGCACAGGATGATTGGAAAAAAAATATAATAGTGGCCTATTTCTTCATTATAACCTGTTGCTAAGGTATTTCCATTGATTTTCCTCTATATAATATATTTCTAAAGCACTGTAGGAGTAAATTTAGGATCCAAAGCAAGAAGTTTCTCTAGCTAACCTGAGTTTGGTCAATCAATCATTATGAATAAGAAAAAAAAGATCCTTCTTACTGGCATTATGAAGTGATGCACTGCCGTTCCTCAGAGCTGTGTAGGCCTCCTGCAGATTAAACAAAATTCATCAGAAAGGCTTGAGATGCGTTTCTTGAGAAGTGAAAACAGTAAGACACCAAGCGTTCACTACATCTGCTATTTGCCATTAATCACAGGCTTTCCTGTTTCCAAGCCATGCATGGGAAGGTCTCATGGTTTAAGGAGCAAGTTTGGAGTGACCTTTTCCTTTTCACTAGGGGCTGGGCAGGAGATGCAAGTTACAGGAGAGGATTCAGTGCAACAGCAAGTCTGGCCTCCCATCACACTTGGCCCAAGACTGACCCATAAGCACCTACGTCCAGGAGCGAGGTCCTTAGGAAAGCTCATCTGATGCCACAGGGAGGCCATCACCTCTGTGCAGGTAAGGCTTTTGTGGGTACCAAACCTTATTCAACAGTCACACCCTCATAGTTAAAAGCAAGCCTGTCAATATAGGTAAGAACACTGCTCCGAGTACTCCCTGCCATTTCAATATGCAATGTGAATGCTTTTCCAGCTTGCAGATGCAATGGAGCATTCAGAAGAGTCGGTCTCAGCCTCTGCTGTCTGCTTCCTTATATTCCTGCAGCTGTTCAGTGGCCCTACCAAAAAGGTACACCTACAGCCCATTTCCAAATCTGAATGTACCATGAAAGCGAATGCAGGTGTCCCAGCTCATCCACATCTCATTTTTAATTAAATCACCTACACTGTTTCAAAACATTCAGAAGCTTAAAAATGAAATTAAGCCTATCCTAATTCTACTTGGTGGAGATTAATCATATGTACTACAAGACAACAGACAGCTTCATTAGTACTGTTTACAGTGCCCATCCATGACATGACAGAAGAGAGACAAGCAATAATTTAATCTCACATAAATGAGCAAAAATAAGCACATCTGAGAGTTCAGCACAAAATCTGACCTATGAAGCAACCTTATTTAGAAATGACCGTAACAGAAAGTGACCATTTGACAAATTGCACAAGGTTCAGTTTTCTTAATATCATTCCAGCAACTTTGCCACTCCCCAGCTGGGTTACAGGAGCAAATTGCTTCTCCATCTCTATCTAGGGCAGCAGTTTTCAACCCCAGCCCCAAGGATTCATGGGCTTCTGAGGGACTGCAAGTGGCAACTAATAAAGCACATACATAGGGTCTACATGGATCCAAATATTCCTAAGTGGTCTGGCCTTCTTCTGGGAGAGATTGAGCATTCCAGAAATTGGGAGTATTTGAAAAATCACCTGTCTAAATGGTAAATTATTAGAAGAAGTGACTGCATCTTACACTGGAAGTGTACAGCACCCCATTTTCTTGACTGTAAGGCAACAGAACAGAAGCAAACACGAGTAATGTTGCTGGACTGATAAGTTCTGCTTGGAAATCATAGATACGGTTTTCTTTGATGATTTCCACTTTGAACAAATAGCCCCACATCCAGATGCCCAGTCCAATTTCAACCTTGAACAGTTTACCAGCCCAGGTAAACAACAACAGTATGCTTCCCTACAGGATATCCACTCTGAAAGCATCCTTCCATTCCCCTCAAAGCCAGGGCGGGCAAAGCTGTCTGTTGATACTAACTTGATTGTCAAAACATCAGCAAAACAAGAAAAGGGGTGGTGAGGGGCAGGTGCTAAGACTGCCTTGGCCCTCCAAATGGGCTTGTCCTCAGCAAAACACTCAGTCTGGGACCAACTGGTCCCGGTCCCAGTGAAGCCTGTGGAGCCAGACAAGCCCAGCATGAGCAAGTGCCTCATTAAGACACTGATTCCAGAGCTTATTTCAACTACTCATCTATTCTTAGTTACCTGGAGGCTGCACCCTCGCTCTCAACTCATGAGACCCTCATAAATAACTCCTTGCTTTAAAGCACCTCATTAAGGCCTGGATCTCCTTTTAACTACACTCCTCTAAATCAACAGGATCTCTACTACAGTCAGTAGACCACATGAGCAGGGGTTAGTTCTTAGCATCTGGCTCAAATCCATCTCTGTTTCGGCTAATTGATATCTCTAAGTGAATAACTGTGTAGAAGTGACCTTTGCTGAGAAGAGAAACTTAAATCTCAGAAAAGTGTTGCTGATTTTACTAACCTGGGCAGCTGCCTTCCCAGAAAAGTCAGTCTTTTGTTCCCAGCATAACTAAGAGCAGAGATATCTTTTGACAACATTATTTTCTGGTTCTCTCTTTTTTACCAAAGCCTATTGGAAGCCAAAAAGGGCTGGACGAAGTTAACTAGAGCTTTTATTTGAACAAATCTTAGTGACCATCAAGCCTGGAGACACAGCAGCATCCTACAGATGACCTTGAAAGGAAATAGCTTTGCTTTGCCCAACTGAGCAGAAGAGATTACCTCCTACACACACCCCACAAAAGGTTCATTAACAGGCACAAAAAAGGTGAGTCCAACAAACACAGCAAAGCCATGTTGTTGGCTTGTCGCAGACATCTACCAACACCGTAACACTGCAAGAGCTCCAGCTGCAGCTCTGCTCTCACAGATAACAGCAGCAAATTGGAAAATGCATCCCACCCCTAGCTATCTCTCCTTGTTCCACTCACTGTTTGCAGTGTGCTAGAGGGCTGCTTCTTACCCCCAGAAAATACAGTACTCAGTGAGAGACCAGCCATCTCCCAGAATAAAAACTCCAAAGCCTGGTAGTCTTATCCTTGCAAGCACTTCTCTTTCCCCTTCTCAAGGTTCCCTCCCCCATTTACTCCAGACTGTCTGGTCACTGGGTGAATTCTGGCCTCTGACAGCTGCAGTGTATCTTCTCTTGCCCATTTAATCTTCAGCAAAAGCCATTACGAGTTATTTGTCTCCAGAAACAAATTATTCTCAACTGGATAGAAAGATGCTGAAGTCAGTCCTATTACTAACACACAAATGAAACCTTAAACCTGATGTCAAGCTTGGGATTCTTTCAAGATACCACCTGGTACTACCAACCCAGGATAGAGCCCTGTCGGGTCCCACCTTGCAGGCAGGAGGTCCCACCTGAGTCATTGCACTGCACTGCATGTGCACGGCAGCCTGCCCCAAATAGTACTGGGAAACTACAACACAGACAGGCTACGAACCTTTTATCATTTGATAAGAGTAATTTAGTAATGAGTCACTTCCTAAAATGGCCAGTCGGTTACCAGTTACCTGACTGCTATTTTCCAGTTGCACAGAATAAAAGAAACAGCAGGTACCAGAGCGATCTCGGTCCAATAGACACACGGCTAGAACCAATGGCTGCAAGCTGCAGTTTCCAATGAAGGTGGGATCCCATGTTCCATGGGATCCACTTCTGGGAGTTTTCCTTCTAGCAAAAAAGGCTCAGGGTCCCAAGGGAACGTGTGACAGCCTGAAGCTTGTGGATAGTCAGAGCAGCTGACTGGAAAGTCTCTTTAGGCCTTAGACCCTGTGACCTGAGGAAAGCTTCCTCCAAACAGCAGGCAGTCATAAATCAACGGGCAGCTTTCTGACTCAGCAGAGACAGCATCACCTTAAGTGACACTGATAAACGAGTCTGTGAGATTTGCTTTGCTACTCTGCCTTCTGTTTAGCTTCCCTTGAAATTTAAATGCATAAAAGACCATTAATATAAAGAGGAAGCCAGGTGTGAAATGAAATAATGCAGATGCAGTACTTCATCACAAAGTTGTTGGTATAAAGTGGAGGAAAGCATATTCAAACCAAAAGCCTAAAAAGTCATACGAAAAGGAATATCTAGGTATGGTTTATTTATGGGTCAGTTTGTCCTGGGCGACACCACATACCTTGCAGCTTAGCTGTATTAATTGTCAGTTTTCACTTGGGAAATTTTCTGTGCTGTAAGTTCAGCCCAGACTCTGATCTCAGCAGAGCTGACCCAGAAAGTGATGGCCACTGGTGCTCACCTTTACTATCGCTCAGTCATGAGCCACCTGGAAATAGCCAGCTCTCAGTGCCTAGGGAAGTGTCAGTGGGATCTCAGGCTGGCTCCCGACAGCTCCACGGGGTCACTCTGCAGAACCAGAGCCAAAAAGTCACTCTGCGCAACTCCGGGGTACACTGGAAGAGAAGGTAGAGATTGCAATCATGACTCTCATGGGAAACACAAGGAAAGCACCTATTAGCAACATTGCTAATCAATGATGTAATTCTTTGTATGTTTGAAAAGACAGGCTGGTGAATAACTGAAAACTGTGGCTCATTTTAAAATAACTATGTCTTAACAAAAGTACCCAAAGAGGAGTCAGAATCTTAAAGACCATCCACAAAATTAATTCATTCTTAAGGATACGAACTAAGCTGCAAGTTGTACTGTAATGGTGCTTTGGCTTTTGAGTTAGTGAGATACAAATTTGGGGAAGCACACACAAACAAAAAGGGAAACAAAAATCCTTATTGTAAAGAAGGAATCAAACTCCATTCAGAAAGCTTAAATGTCATTTACTTACAGTAAAAGTAAAGGTTATGCAAAGATTAAAAGAAGAAAAAAAAAAGTTTTAAAAACATATGTGGACTTCTTGGTAATCTCCCCAATATCTTCTAGTAGCAGCAAGCTGGATTCTCTGCCCAAACCCTATCTTTCCTCCTTCTTTCTTTCATCCTCCCAAATCTTCCCTGG